>NC_069505.1:465638426-465928426 GCF_027579735.1 Bombina bombina | reverse complement strand
CAACCCCCCCATCTGGGGTCAAACCTGTATAAATACTAGGCATCTAGCCTTTAATAAATGACATTCTGTTTTAAACCTGAAACTGGCTGGGTTGTGAATTGCTGATTCCCTATGCAGGACATTGTTCATCTGGTATTAACCCTTGGTACACTGTTGGTACCGTAACATTGGTGGCAAGCGACGGAATGAACCTTATCGCCCAGAAGAGCAACTACACAAGCCAGTAACCTCAGGAAGAGGGGGATTATTACAATACTGACTAAGATGGAAAGAGTACCAGGGACAGAAGGAACCAATGGGCCCAGCATAGCAGACAGAACCCCCGCAGAAGCAAGCTTTGATCGGGCGGTTAAAATAAGACTGGCACATTATGGCCCCAACCCATCTGCGGAAATTATCGACCGGGTCATAGCAGCTGTGGAGGCCAACCTACTTCGCCAAAGTGGCGCTGCAGCAAACCCAGTGGAAAAGAGAAAAGTAAATTTTGCAGCTTTTAAAAACTTCCTGGAAACAGAAGGAGAGATTGATGGGTACCTTGCGGATTTTGAGAGGCAATGTGCACTACACAAGGTACCCGCAGAGGACTGGGTCATGATATTATCCGGAAAATTATCCGGCCGGGCCAGTGAGGCTTTTCGGGCCATTCCAGATGAGGAAGTCGGGGATTATAATACTGTAAAAGAGGTTCTGCTCTCCAGGTATGCGGTTACACCGGAGGCATACCGGAGGCGGTTCAGAGACACTGTTAAATTAACTGGAGATTCCTACCTTGAGTGGGCATGTAAGGTGCACCGCACAGCAGCTCAATGGATAGCGGGGTGCCAAGCCGTGTCTGGGGAAGAGGTGCTGCAGCTATTCCTGTTGGAACATTGCTTCGACAAGTTACCCGCAGGAGTTCGAGAGTGGGTTCGGGACCGTAAACCCTCCACCCTGCATGAAGCGGCTCGCTTGGCAGATGAGTATACGGATGCCCGCAAACTGGACACTTCTACCACTAAGCCCCCTGCTAGAGTGGAGTACAGGCCCCCAGTCACCCCAGCAGCTGCCAGTTACCAACCCCCGGCGCACCGCTATACCACACGGCCTCTGGCCACGAACTACCCTCAGAGAGCCCGGTTCAATTCACGGGGCTACTCACAGCCTATTTGGTGCTTTGGATGTAAGCAACTAGGGCACAAAAGACCAGAGTGTCCCCTAAATGCAGCGAACCAAGCACAGTCCTGGAGAAGACCCGCCGGCGGAATCCCACGTAACTCTCAGCCTGCGGCCCGCTACGTAGAGGCGCAAGAATGCTGGAGCATCCTACATGAGGCAGACCTTGTGCAAGCTGCCCACCGGAATAACCGGCAACTGGTTAAAGTGAATGGGAAGAAGGTCAGTGGTCTACGGGATACTGGTGCTACCATGACCTTGCTTCAAAAGAACTTGGTGTCTGAGAAACAGTACACTGGAGACACTGTGGCTGTGAGGGTAGCAGGGGGCGATGTGTTCAGCCTACCTGTTGCCAGGGTACATTTGGATTGGGGAGTGGGCGCTAGACCTGTGAATGTGGGGGTCAAGAAGGACTTACCTGCTGATGTTCTTCTTGGAAATGACTTGGCTCCCCTTGTTTCTGCCTATGCTCCCATGGGTCCCGCTGATGTTAACCCTGTGACTACCCGTGCTCAGATCCGTGCAGCAGAGATTGACCCCCCTGCTGCTAAGCCCCAGGACGCTGAGCTCAGTAAATCTCTATCCGCTATTGATACGTGGAAGTCCCGTTACAATGCGCTGATGAAGGAGAAGAGGAGCGCAGAGGAAAAAGCACGTTTAGAACGTGAATCTCTGCTAGACAAGCTGCACCGACAGACTGCAGAAAACACCAGCTTGAGAGTGGGACATGAAACATTAAAGACAAACTTAGCGACACTTGAGGAGAAGCTGACGCTGGCTCATAGTGAGGTGCAGCAACTCAAGGGCACCCTATGTCAGTATGAAGGGATTGTGGATACCTATAAAAAGCAGGTACAGAAAACTCGTAAAGAAGCTGATGGGATTTTGAAGGACTGTTTAGCCCTAGTCTGGGCACTGAGGAAGTTGAACCCTTCTTTGTATGGACAGGAATTCTCTCTCATAACGGGAATACAGATGGATTGTCCTGGCAAACTGACATGCCTACCACCTCCTAGTCCGGTCATCCCCAGGTTGACCCGCCAAAGGGTCAAGCCGGGTCTGCCGGAGTGTTCCACAAGGGGGGAGATATGTGACAGACCCTTCTGTCAGGACTGAAGGAGTTAATTGTGTTTAGCTAAGAAACTAATTTCTAAAGACAGAGTTGCTGGCCTCAGCTATTGTGTGCTATAATTACATTTAAGTAATAAACAGGCCATTGTTTAATCACCCTCAGAGAGCAGACGCTAGGTGATAAGACAAGCCAAATGTGTTTAAGTTGTTATCTGCCTAAGTAAAGTATTTAAGTAATGTAATTCTACTGTTTCATAAAAGGGCGTCTTCCCCTTTTTATCTAAATGTACAAGAGTCTTTCAACCCCCCCATCTGGGGTCAAACCTGTATAAATACTAGGCATCTAGCCTTTAATAAATGACATTCTGTTTTAAACCTGAAACTGGCTGGGTTGTGAATTGCTGATTCCCTATGCAGGACATTGTTCATCTGGTATTAACCCTTGGTACACTGTTGGTACCGTAACAACGAGTAAAAAATAAAAAGTCAACAAGCCTGTCGTAAGCATCTGAAGGGAAGCCAGGCAATATTCAGTATGACTTGGACCCACCCTGGAAAGTAGGCAGCTACCGGGCATTTTAGCTTTGGTAGTTGAAGGTTTGTTCCAGACTCTTTCCTTTTGATGCCATCGCCAGCCTGTGTAGTTGTGGCTGAGTGGTTAAGGCGATGGACTAGAAATCCATTGGGGTCTCCCCGCGCAGGTTCGAATCCTGCCGACTACGTCTTTCTTTAGCGAGTGTCCGGCTCCTTTCACTTGTGAGAGCTCTCCATGGTTTTACCTCCTTACGCACCAGGGGTGTGCATTAATCTGTTTAGCTGTTAAGTTGGGGAGCATAAGAACCAGTAGCAAAGGTGCATGCTGCAAGACCGGCACTCCCTCTCCTTTTTTACAGGAAGATACATTAAAAAAACTGCAAGAAATGATTACGAGTAAAAAATAAAAAGTCAACAAGCCTGTCGTAAGCATTGTCGTTGTCGTTGGCATTATTAGCACCACGCTCTAACCAACTGAGCTAACCGGCTTGTGCGTGCCTCCTACTTGTGTTTGTGGGCTAGCTCTCAGGCTGCTCTGACTCAGGTCTGAAATTTAAAAGCCAAAGATGGAACAATGGGCTTTCTTTGAGCAAGCATAGGGCTTTTCCAATAAATAAATACATTCAAAAAACTGCAAGAAATGATTACGAGTAAAAAATAAAAAGTCAACAAGCCTGTCGTAAGCATCTGAAGGGAAGCCAGGCAATATTCAGTATGACTTGGACCCACCCTGGAAAGTAGGCAGCTACCGGGCATTTTAGCTTTGGTAGTTGAAGGTTTGTGCCAACACCAGCCTGTGTAGTCGTGGCCGAGTGGTTAAGGCGATGGACTAGAAATCCATTGGGGTCCCCCCGCGCAGGTTCGAATACTGTCGACTACGTCTTTCTTTAGCGAGTGTCCGGCTCCTTTCGCTCGCGAGAGCTCTCCATGGTTTTACCTCCTTACGCACTAGGGGTGTGCATTAATCTGTGTAGCAGAGAGGCAGTAGGATCTGTAATATATTTTGGGTAAAGAATAATCTAACCAAAAAAGAATTTGAAGTATTAACTAAACTAAAAAACAATAAAGAGATAGTGATTAAGCAGGCGGATAAGGGGGGAGGAATTGTAGTCATGGATACTGACTATTACATAGAAGAATCAAACAGATTTCTTAATGACAAAACCACATATAAAAAGTTAGCAATGAATCCCCTTCAGAAACAAATTAAACAACTAGACACCCTTTTAAAGAATGCCAGTATAGAGGGCATCATTAACCAGTCAGAACTTAACTTTTTAATCATAACCCACCCTAAGACCCCCATGTTTTATTTTCTACCAAAAGTGCACAAACATAAAACCAGACCACCTGGCCGCCCTATCATATCAGGGATAGAATCACTTACTAGCAATTTATCACAATATGTAGATTTTTATCTGCAGAAATATGTTGTCAATTTACAATCATATCTGAAAGACTCAACACACTTCCTTAATCTAATAAAAAATCTTGTCTGGCAGGATAACTATATTTTCGTCACTTGTGACGTCAATTCACTCTACACCAATATTTCCCATATTTTAGGTTTATCAGCAGTTAAAGTTTATCTGGATAGGGACAAAAAACTTCCAACAATACAAAATAAATTTATTCTAGATTGTATAGAATTTATCCTATCCAATAATAGTTTTCTTTTTAATGATGAAATTTTTTTGAAAACAAAGGGTACTGCTATGGGCACAAGGTTCGCCCCCAGTTACGCTAACTTGTTCATGGGCCATTTTGAAGAAATCCATATTAACAACGGCCCATGGGGGGCGAACCTTGTGCACTATTGCAGATACATTGACGACATTTTCATAATATGGAAGGGCGACACAGAATTATTAGACATATTTATCACTGATATAAATAAGAATGACATGGGTCTATCTTTTACCCATGAATACAGTAGCAGTAAATTTCACTTTCTCGACATTGAAATTGAGATCATTAATAACCTAATACAGACTAGAACATACTTTAAAGATATAGATGCCAACAATTATATACATTCTGAAAGTTATCATCTAACGAAATGGAAATCTAATATCCCTAAAAGTCAATTTATGAGGTTAAAGAAAAACTGTTCCTCCATAGATAGCTATCAATCACAATCCCAAATTCTCACAGATAGGTTTATAGAAAAAGGATATGACCCAAATACCATTATAAAAACTCAAAATGAAGTGGCTAATATAAATAGAGATACACTATTAACAACCAAATCAAAAGAAAAAACTAATAACCCAAATAATAACCATGATGACCTTTTTATACCATTCATAACGGACTTCAGCTCACAACATTCAGAGATCAGGAAAATTTTAAAAAAACATTGGTATCTTTTGAAACAAGATCACATTTTAGGGCATAATATAAAAAACCAACCGGACATTATTTTCAGGAAAGCAAGAAACTTAAAAATGATACTTTCACCTAGTGAATTTAAGAATGACAACCAAACATTGGATAGAGACCTTTTAGGCAAACAACTCAGTGGCTATTACCCATGTATTAATTGTAAATCATGCCAGTATAGTACAAAGCTCAAAGAACTAAAATCCCATAAAACTAAATATTACACCAAAATAAAAGAAATAATCAGATGCACAGATAAAAATATTATTTATTGCATACAGTGCTCTTGCAAACTTCTCTACTTTGGTCAAACAAGTAGAATGTTAAAAGATAGGATTCAAGAACATTTGTTGAAAATAGAACACAAATCTTCAGACACTAAACTTTATTCTCATTTCAAAGAAGTTCATAAGGGTAATTTAAAACATTTTAAATTTTGGGGAATAAAAAAACTCATGCTAAATAAAAGGGGAGGAAACATGAACACCCTTCTCACCAAAAAGGAAGCAGAATATATATTCCATTATAATACACTTCATCCAGACAGTCTTAACTCTGAACTAGATCTAAATTCCCTTATCTAATTTGAAATAAACCTTAACACACAATCCCTCTTACACAATTGGGTTCAAGTGCACTTATAGAATTATTATAGAATAGTACCCTCCCCATTTTTCAATATCTCTCTAGATATATATATATACTAATGTATGAAGCATACTTGCATATTCTGGGGATCATGCCCCTCTATTGCAAAAATTAAAAATTCCTACACTAACTAAGTCGTTAATTATATCTGATCACAATTTCTTGTGTGACCAGTTTTCTTTTCACTAGATTCTCAAACACAGACACTTACCTGAATTAATAAGTTTAACACTGCACGTCACTTACATTAACTTTCTATATATCACGGTTATTTTTAGCCTAAATTACGCTATGTCCGGATAGATCATGCACACTCCTCTGAGAGTTTATTTAGTTCTTTCCCATATGTTTATTATTGCTGGTATTAACCACAATTTTTTACTATAAAAGCACTCTTTAAATATAGTCTAAATGGATAAAACACAAGTCAAAATATTGTCATCAATATTGGTTTTAACAATATTTCGCTTGCTAGTTCACCAGCTTGCTCGAATAATTCGATTAATAATTTGATCCATATTGGCCTTTTTTACATATAACTGTGCTGACCATCATTGTTAAAAGCACAATATAATTAATTTAAAAAAAATCTTTTGAATTACAAGATCATATACCCTTATTCCGCATTTACATGACCTCTTGTTTCTTTAATATTTTTTTCAATTTTTAATTGATTTTTCAACCCTAGAACTATCTTTAGAATTCTAACTTATAAACTAAATGTATTTAACCACATGGATTCTTTATTTCAGTAGCTGAGATACACTTAGTAACAATAGTTACAAGAAGTATATATACACATATTTTATTGATACATTGAAATAATATATGAGACACCGTTTTTAATACTCTCAGTCAAGCTAAAACATATTGTATGCTCCGATTTTCATATGTCATACTTTGTCTCTTTTACATTTTCTGTGTATAAATGTTTTATAAATGTTATGCAAATTGTAATATAAATGTTACGCAAAATATATACTCACTATATGTCAATCCAAGTCAACCAAAAAGTGCAACAATAAGACAGCTGATCCCTGATTGCAACACACCCTGTGGGAGTTAATAATTGACCTATCAGGAATAACATGAGGATATTTAAATCCGTTCCATACCACTATGAGCATCTTGATAAAGGCCTACGGGGCTGAAACGCGTAGATTGCTCATCAGTATACTTGAAGTGGGAACTCTGGTCATAGTAGGTGAGGTGCATTAAAGCCGTCTAAATTGCTACCGGTGCATACATATGCGTAATTCCTCACCCAGGATCTATACACCGAGTTTCCTTCACTAAAACCTACTACCAAACTCTTTACTTGTGACCCCTCACACCGGAACAGGTAATAGGACCTAGAGGTACAGCCCGCAAGAGAAGGTTCGGCTGCCAGCAAATACCTCAGCCCCAGGACTTACCTGCAACTGAGTGGAAGCACCACAACTATTCCTCAAATGAAACAGGATTTGGTAACTTTGCAAATTCCAAAATACCTAGCAACACTGTCTGCCACCCATACCGCATAAGATATCATTGCTGGAGAGGATCCACATATTTCTTTCAGGTCCGCAACAATCCCTTTACCAAACAGGATTTTCCAATACCTGAGGACGGTAACCCCTTACGTCAGTACGGTAAACACCACTAATCAAATAAGAAGCACACGATAAAATTCCTCCCGATGTGGTCAAGCTGATATGAACTGTATATGATAACAGACTTTTGTTTATGCTATTGCATTTTTAGTTTTTAGCCGATATAATTCTCCATCATTTGTTTTAACACACGGTTTTAAATTGCTGTTCTTGATATATTTGGTGCCGGCACCTTAAAAATTATTATTAAGATTGTTTTACAATTATTTACTTTTTTTAGGTCATATTCCTTTCTGTATCATTAAAACATAGAATTTTTTATGCTTACACATAGTGTATATAGTTTGATTCAGTCTCATCCTTGAGGTTACCTAAACATAATATGTTGCTAGCGTACTCCAGTTGTTACATAGGTTTGTTACATAGGTTACCTAAACACAACATGTTACAAGTGTACTACATTTGTTACATTGTTGTCTCTAACATTTTAGACTATTTAGTCCATCTCCATACAATCCAGGGACTTCCCTCTCTTATTTGTCACCTATTAATTTCTCCCATTTTATACACTAACCATCACAGATATTATCTTCTACCCCCCTCTAAGCTGTTTAGTGCTACCCAATAATCTGTTTTTTGTCTGCACTTCGTGGTTGGTTCTAGGAGATAGTCCAACCTCTGGGTTAGCATTTTTGAGATTGAGAGTGTCAGTATCTTTAACCACCTCCTTTTTTCTATACAAATATCGATACTCAAATGCTAATAACACAAATTTCCGCATTGATGATGCCTCAGTTTGACAAACTTAGACAAGAGTTATTGGTAAGTTAAAACAATTTAACGCTATAATAGGAGAGGCAGAAAATAGAATCTCTGACTTAGAGGATCAACTGAGTGCCAAGAGTAATATAATTGACTCATTAACAGTAAAAATTGAAACATTGCAAGAAAGAGCTTATATAGCAGAAGCCAGATCTAGAAGAAATAATCTAAGATTTATAGGTGTGTCTGAAAAATATGTAAAGCAAGACTTAGAGTCACTGATTTCAAAGGAAATACCTAGACGGCATGCAAGAGGATGCGTCAGAGATAATAGTAGAGCGAGTACACAGACTAGGCCCCAGCAAACAGTTTACGGAAGAAGGGTCCCAAAACAGGCAATTACCCAGACCAATAATAGCTAAATTCCTCAATTACAAGAACAAAATAGAGATTTTAAAATACTTTAAAAAACTATCTGAACCTTTAATGATAGAAGACAAAAAAAGTATGATTAGAAAATAATGTCACAATTCTGTTCACAGTTTATCCAAAAAAGCATTGCATTCATTTGTTGTCTATCCTGCAAGGCAGTATTTAGCTCAAGAATATGGCGATGCCTAATTTGTATTCTGAGGTTGCTACAGTTTTTATCCTTTTTTGTCTCCTTTTTTCTTTTTTTTGTGTTTTTTTCTTTCTTAAACCTTCTCCCATACGAATGGGGTTATTAAAAATGATGTTGATCAGTAAAAGTTATGTGGACACATGTTTCACTTAGACACGCTAGTATAATTCTATGGTTCAGAGGCTTAAACATACAATAAATATCACGTCATGGAATGCTGGTGGAATTATTTCACCAATTAAAAGAAAAACAATTCTTAAGCAATTAAAATAAAATAAGACTGGCATTGCATTCCTACAAGAAGTAAGATTAGCAACTTCAGAACTAGTTAAACTCAAAGTTAACTGGGTAAAAAAGATATTTGCTACACCATGTACTGAGAGGAAAAAGGCAGTGGCTATTTTGCTGAATAAAAACTTGGATTATAAAATTCTAGAGTCTAAAATAGACGATAACTCACGGTATCTTATTATCAAAATAGAAATTAAAGATAAGTTCTATACACTATGTAATATTTATTGTCCGAACAACTGGATTTTTGGGGTAGGCTACAGGCGCTTCTTCTTAATTATATAGATTCTAACTTAATAGTAGCGGGTGATTTTAATGTAACTCCTAGATTGGCGATTGACAGGAAAAGTTCAAGAGGTAGAGAGAAGGATTATAGAATATCAAAAGAAATTAGAATTATACACACATTTAAAAGAGCACTCAAAATACACAATATTTGGAGGATTCAGAATCTGGATAATAAATGTTACACATCCTTATCTAAATCGCTATCATCACTGTCCAGGATTGACTATTTCTTAGTAGAGGATGTGTTATTGAAGGAAAATCTAAAAGCTGAAAACAAGGAATTTACAGTGTCAGATCATGCACCTATAACATTAAAAATCTCCAAATTATTTGTTGAAAAATGCATCCTTTGTTGCTATGCTAAAAGAAAAATTGAATATTTTCCTCAATTTGAACAGAGAATATGAGGATAGGATAGAAATTCTATGGGAAACAGCTAAAACTGTATTAAGAGGATAGTTTCATGGCTTTATTTAAAAAAAAGAAAAAGGAGAGAGGAACAACTCACTAATCAACTGACCAGTGCATATAATAGTTATCTTCAAATAGCCTCAAAGAATAATTGGTCTAAATACATACAGGCTAAACAAGAAAGGGATGCATTCTTTCTCCAGGAAACTATAAGAGAGGATTTGAAAAGCAAAGCTAAATTGATGATATTTGTCAATAAAATAGGTAGTTATTTAGTGAAGCTAGTAAAATATGAAAAAAACATACAATAAAAGTAGGGGAACATATATACATGACCCGGAAGAAATTAATGATACCTTCTACAAACTATTTTGGGAATTTTAAATTGCTAGCAAGATAGGCAGCTTTAAAAAAGAGCTTTTTTTGGGACACTATAACCATCAACAAACTATCATCAGAAGAGATCGAAAAACATAATTTATGCTTACCTGATAAATTTATTTCTCTTGTGGTGTATCCAGTCCACGGATCATCCATTACTTGTGGGATATTCTCCTTCCCAACAGGAAGCTGCAAGAGGATCACCCACAGCAGAGCTCCAGTCATTCGACCGAAGACAAGCAAGAGAAAGGAAAAACCATAGGGTGCAGTGGTGACTGTAGTTTAAAAATAAAATATACCTGCCTAAAAATGACAGGGCGGGCCGTGGACTGGATACACCACAAGAGAGATACATTTATCAGGTAAGCATAAATTATGTTTTCTCTTGTAAGGTGTATCCAGTCCACGGATCATCCATTACTTGTGGGATACCAATACCAAAGCTAGAGTACACGGATGAAGGGAGGGACAAGGTAGGTACTTAAACGGAAGGTACCACTGCCTGTAAAACCTTTCTCCCAAAAATAGCCTCCGAAGAAGCAAAAGTATCAAATTTATAAAACTTTGAAAAAGTATGAAGCGAAGACCAAGTCGCCGCCTTGCAAATCTGTTCAACAGAAGCCTCATTTTTAAAAGCCCATGTGGAAGCCACAGCTCTAGTAGAATGAGCTGTAATCCTTTCAGGAGGCTGCTGGCCAGCAGTCTCATAAGCTAAGCGTATTATACTTCTTAGCCAAAACGAAAGAAAAGTTGCCGAAGCCTTTTGACCTCTCCTCTGTCCAGAGTAGACAACAAACAAAGCAGATGTTTGACGAAAGTGTTTAGTAGCTTGTAAATAAAACTTTAAAGCACGAACCACGTCAAGATTGTGTAATAGACGTTCCTTCTTTGAAGAAGGATTAGGACACAATGACGGAACAACAATCTCCTGATTGATATTCTTATTAGATACCACCTTAGGTAAAAACCCAGGTTTGGTACGCAAAACTACCTTATCTGCATGGAAGATCAGATAAGGGGAATCACACTGTAAGGCAGATAACTCGGAAACTCTACGAGCCGAGGAAATAGCTACCAAAAACAGAACTTTCCAAGATAAAAGCTTGATATCTATGGAATGAAGAGGCTCAAACGGAACCCCTTGGAGAACTTTAAAAACCAAATTTAAACTCCATGGCGGAGCAACTGGTTTAAACACAGGCTTGATCCTAACTAAAGCCTGACAAAACGCCTGAACGTCTGGAACATCCGCCAGACGCTTGTGCAAAAGAATAGACAGAGCAGAAATCTGTCCCTTTAAGGAACTAGCTGACAATCCCTTTTCCAATCCTTCTTGGAGAAAAGATAATAACCTGGGAATCCTGACTTTACTCCATGAGTAACCCTTGGATTCACACCAATAAAGATATTGACGCCATATCTTATGATAGATTTTCCTGGTGACAGGCTTTCGTGCCTGAATTAAGGTATCAATGACTGACTCGGAGAAGCCACGCTTTGATAAAATCAAGCTTTCAATCTCCAGGCAGTCAGTCTCAGAGAAATTAGATTTGGATGGTTGAAAGGACCCTGAAGTAGAAGGTCCTGTCTCAGAGGCAGAGTCCATGGTGGAAGGGATGACATGTCCACCAGATCTGCATACCAAGTCCTGCGTGGCCACGCAGGTGCTATCAAAATCACTGATGCTCTCTCCTGCTTGATTTTGGCAATCAGACGAGGGAGCAGAGGAAACGGTGGAAACACATAAGCCAGGTTGAAGGACCAAGGCGCTGCTAGAGCATCTATCAGCGTTGCCTTGGGATCCCTGGACCTGGATCCGTAACAAGGAAGTTCAGCGTTCTTGCGAGATACCATGAGATCCAGTTCTGGTTTGCCCCAACGTTGAACCAATTGTGCAAACACCTCCGGATGGAGTTCCCACTCCCCCGGATGAAAAGTCTGTCGACTTAGAAAATCCGCCTCCCAGTTCTCTACACCTGGGATATGGATAGCTGATAGGTGGCAAGAGTGAATCTCTGCCCAACGAATTATCTTTGAAACTTCCAACATCGCTAGAGAACTCCTTGTTCCACCTTGATGGTTGATGTAAGCCATAGTCGTTATGTTGTCCGACTGAAATCTGATGAACCTCATTGTCGCTAGCTGAGGCCAAGCCTGAAGAGCATTTAAAATCGCTCTTAGTTCCAGAATGTTTATTGGAAGGATGGTCTCCTCCTGTGTCCACGATCCCTGAGCCTTCAGGGAGTTCCAGACTGCCCCCCAGCCTAGAAGGCTGGCATCTGTCATTACTATTGTCCAATCTGGCCTGCGGAAGGTCATACCTTTGGACAGATGGACCCGAGATAGCCACCAGAGAAGAGAATCCCTGGTCTCTTGATCCAGATTTTGTAGGGGGGACAAATCTGTGTAATCCCCATTCCACTGACTGAGCATGCAGAGTTGCAGCGGTCTGAGATGTAGGTGGGCAAACGGCACTATGTCCATTGCCGCTACCATTAAGCTGATTACTTCCATACACTGAGCCACCGAAGGGTGAGAAGTAGAATAAAGAACACGGCAAGAATTTAGAAGTTTTGATAACCTGGTCTCTGTCAGGTAAATCCTCATTTCTACAGAATCTATCAGAGTTCCCAGAAAGGAAACTCTTGTGAGAGGGGATAGAGAACTCTTCTCTTCGTTCACTTTCCACCCGTGCGACCTTAGAAATGCCAGAACTATGTCCGTATGAGACTTGGCAATTTGGAAATTTGACGCCTGTATCAGAATGTCATCTAAATAAGGGGCCACTGCTAAGCCCCGCGGCCTTAGGACCGCCAGAAGTGACCCCAGAACCTTCGTAAAGATTCTTGGAGCTGCAGCTAACCCAAAGGGAAGAGCTACAAACTGGTAATGCCTGTCCAGGAAGGCAAACCTGAGAAACCGATAATGATCTTTGTGTATCGGAATGTGAAGATAAGCATCCTTTAAATCCACTGTAGTCATGTATTGACCCTCCTGGATCATAGGTAGGATGGTACGAATAGTCTCCATCTTGAATGATGGGACCCTGAGAAATTTGTTTAGGATCTTGAGATCTAAGATTGGTCTGAAGGTTCCCTCTTTCTTGGGAACCACAAACAGATTTGAATAGAAGCCTTGTCCCTGTTCCTCCTTTGGAACTGGGTGGATCACTCCCTTAACTTGGAGGTCTTGAACACAATGTAAGAATGTCTCTCTCTTTATCTGGTTTGCAGATAATTGTGAAAGGTGAAATCTCCCTTTTGGAGGGTAAGCTTTGAAGTCCAGAAGATATCCCTGGGATACAATTTCCAACGCCCAGGGATCCTGGACATCTCTTGCCCAAGCCTGGGCGAAGAGAGAAAGTCTGCCCCCTACTAGATCCGTTACCGGATTGGGGGCCAATCCTTCATGCTGTCTTAGTGGCAGCAGCAGGCTTGTTGGCCTGCTTACCTTTGTTCCAAGCCTGGTTAGGTCTCCAGACCGACTTGGACTGGGCAAAAGTTCCCTCTTGTTTTGTATTAGAGGAAGTTGATGCCGCGCTCGTCTTAAAGTTTCGAAAGGCACAAAAATTAGTCTGTTTGGCCCTTTATTTATTAGACCTGTCCAGAGGGAGGGCATGACCTTTTCCTCCAGTGATATCAGAAATGATCTCCTTCAAACCAGGCCCGAATAGGGTCTGCCCCTTGAAGGGAATATTAAGAAGCTTAGACTTTGAAGTAACGTCAGCTGACCATGATTTAAGCCATAGCGCCCTACGCGCCTGAATAGCAAAACCAGAATTCTTAGCCGTTAGTTTAGTCAAATGAACAATGGCATCAGAAACAAATGAATTGGCTAGCTTAAGTGCTCTAAGCTTGTCAAGTATATCGTCCAATGGGGTCTCTACCTGTAAAGCCTCCTCCAGAGACTCAAACCAGAAGGCCGCCGCAGCAGTGACTGGGGCAATGCATGCAAGAGGCTGTAGAATAAAACCTTGTTGAATAAACATTTTCTTAAGGTAACCCTCTAACTTTTTATCCATTGGATCTAAGAAAGAACAACTGTCCTCGACGGGGATAGTAGTACGCTTAGCTAGGGTAGAAACTGCTCCCTCCACCTTAGGGACCGTTTGCCATAAGTTCCGTGTGGCGGCATCTATTGGAAACAATTTCTTAAAAATAGGAGGGGGAGAGACCTGGTCTATCCCATTCCTTAGTAATAATTTCTGAAAACCTTTTAGGTATTGGAAAAACATCAGTGTAAACAGGCACTGCATAGTATTTATCCAATCTGCACAATTTCTCTGGCACTGCAATGGTGTCACAGTCATTCAGAGTAGCTAAAACCTCCCTGAGCAACACGCAGAGGTGTTCAAGCTTAAATTTAAATGTTGCCATATCAGAATCAGGTTGAATCATCTTCCCTGAGTCAGAAACATCACCCACAGAAAGAAGCTCTCCTTCCTCAGCTTCTGCATATTGTGAGGGGGTATCAGACATAGCTACTAAAGCGTCAGAGTGCTCTGTATTTCTTCTAACCCCAGAGCTGTCTCGCTTTCCTCGTAACCCAGGTAGTCTGGATAATACCGCTGACAGTGTATTATCCATGACTGCCGCCATGTCTTGTAAAGTAAACGCCATGGGCACGCTGGATGTACTTGGCGCCTCTTGAGCATGAGTCCCTTGAGCGGGATTTAAAGGTTCTGACACATGGGGCGAGTTAGTCGGCATAACTTCCCCCTCGTCAGATTCCTCTGGTGATAAATTTTTTAAAGACAAAATATGGTCTTTATTAATTAAAGTGAAATCAGTACATTTGGTACACATTCTAAGAGGGGGTTCCACCATGGCTTTTAAACATAATGAACAAGGAGTTTCCTCTATGTCAGACATGTTTAAACAGACTAGCAATGAGACCAGCAAGCTTGGAAAACACTTTACAGAAAGTTAACAAGCAAACAATAAAAACGGTACTGTGCCTTTAAGAAGAATAAAAAAGGTCAGAATTTGAAAAACAGTGAAAAAAGCAGTAAATCAAACAACATTTTTACAGTGTGTATAATAGGCTAACAGAGCATTGCACCCACTTGCAAATGGATGATTAACCCCTTAGTTTAAAAAACGGATCAAAAAAACGAAATAGACGTTTTTTAACAGTCACAACAAACTGCCACAGCTCTGCTGTGGCCCTACCTTGCCATACAAACGACTTTGGAAAGCACCAAAACCCTTCAGAGAGGTCCTAAGCATTCAGGGAACTCTTTCAAGGAAACTGGATGTCTCAGTCTGCAAAAGCTAATGCGCATTTAGGCGCGAAATTAGGCCCCTCCCACTCCTGTCTACACAGTGAGAGGCCTAGCAAAACTATCCCTAGGCAAATTTTAGCCAGCCATGTGGAAAAACTGGGCCCCAATAAAGTTTTATCACCAAAAAGCATATAAAAAACGTTTAAGCACTCCCAGCAAACGTCTTATATTTCAGTAATTTGAAAAAATAATAAGAGTGTTACCTCTAATAGTAAGCATGATACTAGTCGTTACTAAATCACTGTAATCAGGCTTACCTTAAATACAGGGAGTGCAGAATTATTAGGCAAATGAGTATTTTGACCACATCATCCTCTTTATGCATGTTGTCTTACTCCAAGCTGTATAGGCTCGAAAGCCTACTACCAATTAAGCATATTAGGTCATGTGCATCTCTGTAATGAGAAGGGGTATGGTCTAATGACATCAACACCCTATATCAGGTGTGCATAATTATTAGGCAACTTCCTTTCCTTTGGCAAAATGGGTCAAAAGAAGGACTTGACAGGCTCAGAAAAGTCAAAAATAGTGAGATATCTTGCAGAGGGATGCAGCACTCTTAAAATTGCAAAGAGTTTAATTCAAAATAGTCAACAGGGTCGCAAGAAGCGTGTGGAAAAAACAGAATTTATGCTTACCTGATAAATTACTTTCTCCAACGGTGTGTCCGGTCCACGGCGTCATCCATAACTTGTGGGAATATCTCTTCCCCAACAGGAAATGGCAAAGAGTACAGCAAAAGCTGTCCATATAGTCCCTCCTAGGCTCCGCCCACCCCAGTCATTCGACCGACGGACAGGAGAAAAAACAGGAGAAACTATAGGGTGCCGTGGTGACTGTAGTTAAAGAAATAAATTTATCAAACCTGATTAAAAAACCAGGGCGGGCCGTGGACCGGACACACCGTTGGAGAAAGTAATTTATCAGGTAAGCATAAATTCTGTTTTCTCCAACATTGGTGCGTCCGGTCCACGGCGTCATCCATAACTTGTGGGAACCAATACCAAAGCTTTAGGACACGGATACAGGTGTATCCAGTCCACGGATTCATCCTTACTTGTGGGATATTCTCAATCCCTACAAGAAGTGGCAAAGAGAGCACACAGCAAAGCTGTCCATATAGCTCCCCTCAGGCTCCGCCCCCCCAGTTATTCGACCGACGGTTAGGAGAAAAAGGAGAACCATAGGGTGCAGTGGTGACTGTAGTTTTACAAAAAATTAAATTTGAACCTGACTTAATTGTCAGGGCGGGCCGTGGACTGGATACACCTGTAAGAGAAAGTAATTTATCAGGTAAGCATAAATTCTGTTTTCTCTTACTTGGTGTACCCAGTCCACGGATTCATCCTTACTTGTGGGATACCAATACCAAAGCTTTAGGACACGGATGAAGGGAGGGAACAAGTCAGTTTACCTAAACGGAAGGCATCACGGCTTGCAAAACCTTTCTCCCAAAGATAGCCTGCGAAGAAGTATCAAATTTGTAGAATTTGGCAAAAGTGTGCAGGGAAGACCAAGTCGCTGCCTTACATATCTGATCAACAGAAGCCTCGTTCTTGAAGGCCCATGTGGAAGCCACAGCCCTAGTAGAGTGAGCTGTGACTCTTTCAGGAGGCTGCCGTCCGGCAGTCTCATAAGCCAATCGGATGATGCTTTTCAGCCAAAAGGAAAGAGAGGTAGCAGTAGCTTTTTGACCTCTCCTTTTACCAGAATAGACGACAGAGAAGATGTTTGTCTGAAATCCTTTGTTGCTTCTAGATAAAACTTTAAAGCACGGACTACATCTAAATTGTGTAACAAACGTTCCTTCTTTGAAACTGGATTCGGACACAAAGAAGGCACAACTATTTCCTGGTTAATATTCTTGTTGGAAACAACTTTTGGAAGAAAAACAGGTTTTGTACGCAAAACGACCTTATCTGAATGGAACACCAGATAGGGCGGAGTACACTGCAGAGCAGATAACTCAGAAACTCTTCTAGCAGAAGAAATAGCAACTAAAAACAAAACTTTCCAAGATAACAACTTAATATCTATGGAATGTAAAGGTTCAAACGGAACCCCTTGGAGAACTGAAAGAACTAAATTTAAACTCCAGGGAGGAGTTAACGGCCTGTAAACAGGCTTGATCCTGACCAAAGCCTGAACAAAGGCTTGAACATCTGGCACAGCTGCCAGTCGTTTGAGTAACAAGACAGATAAAGCAGAAATCTGTCCCTTTAGAGAACTCGCTGATAATCCCTTATCCAAACCCTCTTGTAGGAAGGAAAGGATCCTAGGAATTTTAATCTTACTCCATGAGAATCCCTTGGATTCACACCAACAGATATATCTTTTCCATTTTATGGTAAATCTTTCTAGTTACAGGTTTTCTGGCTTGTACCAGAGTATCTATCACAGAATCCGAAAACCCACGCTTAGATAAAATCAAGCGTTCAATTTCCAAGCCGTCAGCTGGAGAGAGACTAGATTTGGATGTTCGAATGGACCCTGTACAAGAAGATCCTGTCTCAAAGGTAGCTTCCATGGTGGAGCCGATGACATATTCACCATATCTGCATACCAAGTCCTGCGTGGCCACGCAGGAGCTATCAAAATCACCAAGGCCCTCTCCTGTTTGATCCTGGCTACCAGCCTGGGAATGAGAGGAAACGGTGGAAAAACATAAGCTAGGTTGAAGGTCCAAGGCGCTACTAATGCATCCACTAGAGTCGCCCTGGGATCCCTGGATCTGGACCCGTAGCAAGGAACTTTGAAGTTCTGACGAGACGCCATCAGATCCATGTCTGGAATGCCCCATAATTGTGTCAACTGGGCAAATATCTCCGGGTGGAGTTCCCACTCCCCCGGATGGAATGTCTGACGACTCAGATAATCCGCCTCCCAGTTTTCCACTCCTGGGATGTGGATCGCAGATAGGTGGCAGGAGTGATCCTCCGCCCATTTTATGATCTTGGTCACTTCTCTCATCGCCAGGGAACTCCTTGTTCCCCCCTGATGGTTGATGTAAGCAACTGTCGTCATGTTGTCTGATTGGAATCTTATGAATCTGGCCTTTGCTAGCTGAGGCCAAGCTTTGAGAGTATTGAATATCGCTCTCAGTTCCAGAATGTTTATCGGGAGAAGAGATTCTTCCCGAGACCATAGACCCTGAGCCTTCAGGGAGTCCCAGACCGCGCCCCAGCCCACTAGACTGGCGTCGGTCGTGACGATGACCCACTCTGGTCTGCGGAAGCTCATTCCCTGGGACAGATGATCCTGGGTTAACCACCAACGTAGTGAGTCTCTGGTCTTCTGATCTACTTGTATCACTGGAGACAAGTCTGTATAGTCCCCATTCCACTGTTTGAGCATGCACAGTTGTAATGGTCTTAGATGAATTCGCGCAAAAGGAACTATGTCCATTGCTGCAACCATCAATCCTACTACTTCCAAGCACTGAGCTATGGAAGGTCGAGGAACAGAGTGAAGACCTTGACAAGCGTTTAGAAGCTTTGACTTTCTGACACCTGTCAGGAAAATCTTCATTTCTAACGAATCTATTATTGTCCCCAAGAAGGGGACTCTTGTCGACGGAGACAGGGACCTTTTTTCTATGTTCACCTTCCAGCCGTGAGATCTGAGAAAGGCCAGAACGATGTCTGTGTGAGCCTTTGCCTTTGAAAGAGACGACGCTTGTATCAGAATGTCGTCCAAGTAAGGTGCCACTGCAATGCTCCTTGGTCTTAGAACCGCTAGAAGGGCCCCGAGTACCTTTGTGAAAATCCTTGGAGCAGTGGCTAGCCCGAATGGGAGAGCCACAAACTGGTAATGTTTGTCCAGAAAGGCGAACCTTAGGAACTGGTGATGATCTTTGTGGATAGGAATATGTAGATACGCATCCTTTAAATCCACGGTAGTCATAAATTGACCCTCTTGGATTGAGGGTAAAATCGTTCGGATAGTTTCCATTTTGAACGATGGTACTTTGAGAAATTTGTTTAGAATCTTTAAATCTAGGATTGGTCTGAAGGTTCCCTCTTTTTTGGGAACTACAAACAGATTTGAGTAAAAACCCAGTCCTTGTTCCACAATTGGAACTGGGTGTATCACTCCCATTTTTAACAGGTCTTCTACACAATGTAAGAATGCTTGTCTCTTTATTTGGTTTAAAGATAAGTGAGACATGTGAAACCTTCCCCTTGGGGGTAGTTCCTTGAATTCCAGAAGATAACCCTGAGAAACTATTTTTAGTGCCCAGGGATCCTGAACATCTCTTGCCCAAGCCTGAGCAAAGAGAGAGAGTCTGCTCCCTACTAGATCCGGTCCCGGATCGGGGGCTGCTCCTTCATGCTGTTTTGGTAGCAGCAGCAGGCTTCTTGGCCTGTTTACCCTTGTTCCAGCCTTGCATCGGTTTCCAAGCTGGTTTGGTCTGCGAAGCATTACCCTCTTGTCTAGAGGCTGCAGAGTTAGAGGCCGGTCCGTTCCTGAAATTGCGAAAGGAACGAAAATCAGACTTATTCTTGGCCTTGAAAGGCCTATCTTGTGGGAGGGCATGGCCCTTACCCCCAGTGATGTCTGAGATAATCTCTTTCAACTCTGGTCCAAAAAGGGTTTTACCCTTGAAGGGGATATTAAGCAATTTTGTCTTGGAAGATACATCCGCTGACCAAGACTTTAGCCAGAGCGCTCTGCGCGCCACAATTGCAAACCCAGAATTTTTCGCCCCTAATCTAGCTAACTGCAAAGCGGCATCTAAAATAAAGGAATTAGCTAACTTAAGTGCGTGTATTCTGTCCATAACCTCCTCATACGGAGTCTCTCTATTGAGCGACTTTTCTAGTTCCTCGAACCAGAACCACGCTGCTGTAGTGACAGGAACAATGCACGAAATAGGTTGTAGGAGGTAACCTTGCTGTACAAAAATCTTTTTAAGCAAACCCTCCAATTTTTTATCCATAGGATCTTTAAAAGCACAATTATCCTCGATAGGAATAGTAGTGCGCTTGTTTAGTGTAGAAACTGCCCCCTCGACCTTAGGGACTGTCTGCCATAAGTCCTTTCTGGGGTCGACCATAGGAAATAATTTCTTAAATATAGGAGGGGGAACAAAAGGTATGCCGGGCTTCTCCCACTCCTTGTTCACTATGTCCGCCACCCGCTTGGGTATAGGAAAAGCGTCGGGGTGCACCGGAACCTCTAGGAACTTGTCCATCTTACACAATTTTTCTGGAATGACCAGGTTGTCACAATCATCCAGAGTAGATAACACCTCCTTAAGCAGTGCGCGGAGGTGCTCTAATTTAAATTTAAATGTCACAACATCAGGTTCTGCTTGTTGAGAAATTCTACCTGAATCTGAAATTTCCCCATCTGACAAAACCTCCCTCATGGCCCCTTCAGAATGGTGTGAGGGTATGACAGAACAATTATCATCAGCGCCCTCCTGCTCTACAGTGTTTAAAACAGAGCAATCGCGCTTTCTCTGAAATGCAGGCATTTTGGATAAAAAATTAGCTATGGAGTTATCCATTACTGTCGCCAATTGTTGCATAGTAACAAGCATTGGCGCGCTAGAAGTACTAGGCGTCTCCTGCATGGGCAAAACTGGTGTAGACACAGAGTGAGATGAAGTAGAACTATCTTTACTCTCTTCATCTGATGAACCATCTTGGGCAACCTTACTATCTGTGGCAGTACTGTCCTTACTTTGTTTGGACGCTATGGCACAATTATCACACAATTTGGAAGGGGGAGACACATTGGCTTCCATACATACAGAACATAGCTTATCTGAAGGTACAGACATGTTAAACAGGCTTAAACTTGTCAATAAAGTACAAAAAAAAACGTTTTAATTAAAACCGTTACTGTCTCTTTAAATTTTAAACAGGGCACACTTTATTACTGAATATGTGAAAAACAATGAAGGAATTGTTCAAATTTTACCAAATTTTCACCACAGTGTCTTAAAGGATTCAAAGTATTGCACCCCAGCCCACTAGACTGGCGTCGGTCGTGACGATGACCCACTCTGGTCTGCGGAAGCTCATTCCCTGGGACAGATGATCCTGGGTTAACCACCAACGTAGTGAGTCTCTGGTCTTCTGATCTACTTGTATCACTGGAGACAAGTCTGTATAGTCCCCATTCCACTGTTTGAGCATGCACAGTTGTAATGGTCTTAGATGAATTCGCGCAAAAGGAACTATGTCCATTGCTGCAACCATCAATCCTACTACTTCCAAGCACTGAGCTATGGAAGGTCGAGGAACAGAGTGAAGACCTTGACAAGCCAAAATCTATCTTCCAAGACAAAATTGCTTAATATCCCCTTCAAGGGTAAAACCCTTTTTGGACCAGAGTTGAAAGAGATTATCTCAGACATCACTGGGGGTAAGGGCCATGCCCTCCCACAAGATAGGCCTTTCAAGGCCAAGAATAAGTCTGATTTTCGTTCCTTTCGCAATTTCAGGAACGGACCGGCCTCCAACTCTGCAGCCTCTAGACAAGAGGGTAATGCTTCACAGACCAAACCAGCTTGGAAACCAATGCAAGGCTGGAACAAGGGTAAACAGGCCAAGAAGCCTGCTGCTGCTACCAAAACAGCATGAAGGAGCAGCCCCCGATCCGGGACCGGATCTAGTAGGGGGCAGACTCTCTCTCTTTGCTCAGGCTTGGGCAAGAGATGTTCAGGATCCCTGGGCACTAAAAATAGTTTCTCAGGGTTATCTTCTGGAATTCAAGGAACTACCCCCAAGGGGAAGGTTTCACATGTCTCACTTATCTTTAAACCAAATAAAGAGACAAGCATTCTTACATTGTGTAGAAGACCTGTTAAAAATGGGAGTGATACACCCAGTTCCAATTGTGGAACAAGGACTGGGTTTTTACTCAAATCTGTTTGTAGTTCCCAAAAAAGAGGGAACCTTCAGACCAATCCTAGATTTAAAGATTCTAAACAAATTTCTCAAAGTACCATCGTTCAAAATGGAAACTATCCGAACGATTTTACCCTCAATCCAAGAGGGTCAATTTATGACTACCGTGGATTTAAAGGATGCGTATCTACATATTCCTATCCACAAAGATCATCACCAGTTCCTAAGGTTCGCCTTTCTGGACAAACATTACCAGTTTGTGGCTCTCCCATTCGGGCTAGCCACTGCTCCAAGGATTTTCACAAAGGTACTCGGGGCCCTTCTAGCGGTTCTAAGACCAAGGAGCATTGCAGTGGCACCTTACTTGGACGACATTCTGATACAAGCGTCGTCTCTTTCAAAGGCAAAGGCTCACACAGACATCGTTCTGGCCTTTCTCAGATCTCACGGCTGGAAGGTGAACATAGAAAAAAGGTCCCTGTCTCCGTCGACAAGAGTCCCCTTCTTGGGGACAATAATAGATTCGTTAGAAATGAAGATTTTCCTGACAGGTGTCAGAAAGTCAAAGCTTCTAAACGTTTGTCAAGGTCTTCACTCTGTTCCTCGACCTTCCATAGCTCAGTGCTTGGAAGTAGTAGGATTGATGGTTGCAGCAATGGACATAGTTCCTTTTGCGCAAATTCATCTAAGACCATTACAACTGTGCATGCTCAAACAGTGGAATGGGGACTATACAGACTTGTCTCCAGTGATACAAGTAGATCAGAAGACCAGAGACTCACTACGTTGGTGGTTAACCCAGGATCATCTGTCCCAGGGAATGAGCTTCCGCAGACCAGAGTGGGTCATCGTCACGACCGACGCCAGTCTAGTGGGCTGGGGCGCGGTCTGGGACTCCCTGAAGGCTCAGGGTCTATGGTCTCGGGAAGAATCTCTTCTCCCGATAAACATTCTGGAACTGAGAGCGATATTCAATACTCTCAAAGCTTGGCCTCAGCTAGCAAAGGCCAGATTCATAAGATTCCAATCAGACAACATGACGACAGATGGACATACTGATACAATGGAAAGAGCCCATAGAGCTTTAAGATCGCGATCTGCTCCCGCCGACAAGCCAAGAGATGTAATCGTCTGCTTCCACAGCTACATATATAAAGACAAACTTATGCAAGCAGCCTTCAAAAGACCGCCTATGCCAGAAAAATTCAAAGATATTCAGCTTCTGCCTGACCTTTCAACTCATACACTGCAGTACCGTAAAACCTTCCAACAAATTACTCTAACACTCAGGAAGGCTAATATTAAGTACAGGTGGGGTCATCCTACAAACCTAGTGATCACCAGAAATAACCAGAGCCACACAATCACCTCCATACCTCAAGGTATGGCTCTCTTGGCCACATGGGGCCTACACCAGGAACAACCTCCACCATTACAGCCAACCTACCCAAAGCTGAGAGCTTCGGCTCCCGAATGGTCTATCAAAGAACAAAGAGCTAAGAAACCTAAAACCAATCCACCGTAAAAACACGTCTGGTGGCCTCTAATGGAACTTATCTGGACTTCATTTAACCTGGAAGTTTGACCTGTCTCCAACAGATCATAACTGAGGTTGAGTTAAAGTTTAAAAGTTTACTATTAGTTAGTGCAATTAAGTTATGTGTTTGATTGTTATTTTAATGTTGTTGTATTAATTTAAGAATTGCGCACCTGAAATTGTAAGTTAATTTACAGTGATTACTGCGGAGCAGGGTTCATCCCATAGACCCCTGTTTCTGTTTGCTTCTCTCCCCCCCACAGGCAGCCCACGCTAGGGCTCCATCATAGCGAACTATTTTCGCTATCTTTCTCTCACTCTACCTATTGTCTTTTCCCCTCCCCCTACCCCCCCCCACCTACACTAGCTTCTATTAAAAGACCTGATCTACTCCCCATATCTTCCTATGCCCCCCCTCAAAATACTAACCCATAATGTAAGAGGCCTAAACTCCCCACAAAAACGTAGCCTTTTAGCTAGATCACTCAAATTCCATAACCCTGATGTAGCCTTCCTTCAGGAGACACATTGGTCGTTAGACACCCCTCCTTACACAATATCTAAAGATTACACTGTTCTTGAACACTCCTCTTTCTCAAAGAAAGCCAGAGGCACAGCAATTTTAATTCACAAAAGAATAGCCTATGAACCAATCCAAGTTCTAAAAGACCCGCAATCTAGATTTCTCATTCTAACATGTAAGCTAGATCATACTGATTACACCTTAGTCTCTATCTATCTCCCTAACTCACATCAACCTAGATACCTCAAACGGATCCTGCACACAGTTGACCGGATAAAAATAGGTAGAGTCTTGCTAGCGGGGGACTTCAACATGACTTGGGACCCAATACTAGACAGAAAAAGAACTACCCGTACAAAACATGCTACCCCTTCTGCTCAACTCTCCCAAAAGTTCAGACAAATTATTACCCACTTCTGCTACTTTGATGTATGGCGATCACTTCACGCTAGAGACAGAGACTACACTCACTTCTCATTCCCTCATAAAACGTACTCCAGACTCGACTATGTTTTGCTCAGCAGAAACCCTCGACCAAGTCAAACATTCTAACATCTCCCTATGCCCATGGTCTGACCATGACCTAGCTTCAGTAACTCTCCGCTCAACGGAACGACATAATGTGAGACCTTCATGGCGCCTCCCACATGACATCAAACAAGATGCTGCATTCAAGGAAACCCTGAGAAAAGACATAACCTTCTACTGCCAAACTAATGATAATAATCAGGTTAGAGATGACACACTTTGGGGTGCGGCAAAGGCCACCTTTAGAGGTCTCATAATTAAAAGACAAGCTCATCTTAAAAAACTATCTGGCCTACCCCTCTCTAAATCTCATATTGAACTGCGTCGACTAGAACTCCTCAATAGAAACACACCCTCAGATGGAACCATAGCTCAAATTATACAGATTAAAAACCATATCAACCAGCTAGAGCTAAAACGTACCCAAGCTAATTTATTTAAATTGAAACAGATTACTTACCATAAGAGTAACAAAGCAGATACACTACTAGCCAATAAACTTAAAAACAGAGCGAGTACCTCAAGAATTCACCATATCCAATCTGAGAACCAGACATACCGCAAACCCTCAGACATTGGTACATGTTTTGAGAAATTCTACTCAAATTTATACAATTTAGAAAAAAATGCAAGTGATAAACTAACCCCTGTTGATAAGATTTGCTCCTTCCTTCGCAGCTTAAATCTCCCCTCATTGTCGCCTGACGACCAAGAAACACTCTCATCCCCCTTCACCCCTAAGGAAATTAAACACGTAATAACACACGTAAAACCTTTCAAAACTCCGGGCCCGGATGGCTACTGAGCAGCTTTCTACAAAACATACACAAACGAGCTAACCCCATTACTCTTAAGATTTTTTAACCACGCTAGAGAACAGGGCAGGTTCAGTCAGGAATTCTTGGAAGCCACGGTGATTACTATTCCTAAACCCCAAAAAGATCCATCTTTATGCTCCAATTACAGGCCAATTTCCCTGATCAATTTAGATGTCAAAATTTATGCCAAATTATTTGCTACACACATTTCTAAACTACTCCCGAAACTTATAAACTTAGACCAAGTAGGATTCATTCCTCATCGCGAGGGACCCGACAATACTAGACGTCTCTTAAACATCTGCACTGAATCCACCAGACTAAATAGGCCATTCTCTGTAATCTCATTAGATGCAGAGAAGGCTTTCGACCGCGTTCGGTGGTCCTACTTATGGGAAGCCCTTAAAATCTTTGGTTTCCCAGATCAAATTATCAAAGCAATACAGGCTCTTTACTCTACTCCCTCAGCAGTAGTCAGAGGTCTAGGCTTCGCCTCGCCCCCCTTTCCAATATCTAATGGCACCAGACAAGGGTGTCCACTCTCACCTCTTCTTTTTGCCCTGGCAATCGAGCCATTAGCAGAACAAATCAGACAAGATAAAAAAATTGATGGCGTCCGCCTACATGGCACTATTCACAAAATAGCACTCTTTGCTGACGACATCACAATATTCTCTTCAGACCCCCTATCCTCATTCCCGAGACTGATGGAAATCTTAGACTCCTTTGGAGACATGTCCCTTTATAAATTAAACTTAGATAAAACAGAAATCTTTACTTGGGGCTTTCCCCAGGACACAGCTGACACCCTAAAGACTCAATATAGAGTACACTGCGTCAACAACTTCATCTCCCATTTAGGTGTTAAGATATCGAACAATATCCCTCAGATGATCAAAGACAATTATCTGCCCCTTTTAGCCGAACTACGCACTCTGAAAGACAAATGGGACTACACTTACATTTCATGGATAGGTAGGTTAACGGCCCTTAAGATGTCTTTCCTACCCAAAATTACTTATTTATTTAGATGCCTACCTTTCCGTATCCCGGGGTATCTCCTCCACCAATTTCAGAGTGAATTTACAAAATATATATGGCAACATAAACCCCCTAGAGTGGCGCATAAAATTCTTCAAAGCCCCCTTAGTAGAGGAGGTATAGCCTCCCCATCGATAACAAGGTATTACGAAGGAGCCATGCTCACTCACATCTCGCAATGGGGTGCGAAAGACTCCCCTAGTAAATGGAAAACCATAGAACAAGCCTCCCTCCCAAACCACATATTTTTACCTGATTTGATTTGGATTCCTGCCCACCTACGACGGACCACAGACATTAGCAACAACATAATACGAGAATGCCTCGCTATGTGGGATAAGCTAAGACATTATCCACACATCGCCCCACACCCCTCACCTATCACTCCCTTGACAGGTCTCCTACGAGGCTTACCTGACTCTCATCCTCATGGCTGGACAAGAATCGGAATACAAACAGTAGCTGACATTTGGGTCACTTCACCAACCCCGCGCTTCATGACACTCTCAGAAACAAAGGTTGGCTTTAATTTACCCAGGTACATGACATTTGAATATACAAGACTAAAGAGCTTTCTTATTAGTTGGGGATTCCGACCTGAGTTACACCGACCCCGTACACTCTGGGAAACGACTTGGCAACAAGGTAACAAACTACACAGACCACTATCAATGCATTACACCTTAATAGGAAACTCAGACCCTGAGAATAAGCTTCCTCACTTACTCAAATGGGAATCGGCTCTGAACCTGACCTTACCCCCACAGATATGGCAACATGTAATCTCCCTCACCAAAAAAGCATTACACTGTGTTACACTCTTCGAAACTTATTACAAACTCTTAACGCACTGGTACCTTACCCCTGCAAGACTTAACAAAATGTTTGACTCTGCATCTCCCCTATGCTGGCGTAATTGCGGCAAAAAAGGAGACTCTTTACACATATGGTGGGAATGCCCTAAGTTAAGACCCTTATGGAGTACTTGTTTCCGTACACTAGGGAGATTAGGTATAACACTTCCCACAACTCCTTCTAATGCCCTTTTACACACAGGCATTACTAAGCTACCTAAGCACCAAGCATACCTAGCAATCTATTTGCTAACAGCTACTAAAGCAACAATAGCCAAGACATGGAAAACCGAGACGCCCCCAGAGTGGTCATACATCTTAAATTATATGGCATACATCTACAACATGGAGAAACCTATCTTTTACTCTCTAAATAATTCAGACCTATTTGAACTAGTGTGGGCAGACTGGCAATCTCACCACACCATTGATTGGGCCCCGAACACTAGAGTAAACACACACTAGACAACCCTCACCATGTACCCTCTACATAAGAACTAAATCTCTATCTTTAACACCACTATTGCCTTTCCTTTCTCCCTAGCCCCTTCCCCCGCCCCAGCTAACCCACCTCCTCTGATTTGAGCCATATTATGCTCATTTCTCATTTTATGAATACATTCCGATTTGAAATGCTGATATTGTTTCAATTTTTCTGTTCATATTTTCTGTAGGAGCCTGTGTGCTCCAAAAACATTCACTATGTTATCTTTGTAATTGAGAATTATTCACCAATAAAAACTTGAAATTAAAAAAAAAAAAAAAAAAAAAAAAAAACGTTCCCCAAAGTTTATGTGTGAAATTCAACCTCAATCTGTATAAAATGCCCAAATAAAGCAATCGATCTTGCCCATAAAAGTGTCTACCAGTTTTATAGCCCATATTAAGCCCTTTATTCTGTTTGAGACTAAGAAAATGGCTTACCGGTCCCCATGAGGGGAAATGACAGCCTTCCAGCATTACACAGTCATGTTAGAAATATGGCTAGTCATACCTTAAGCAGAAAAGTCTGCTAACTGTTTCCCCCAACTGAAGTTATTTCATCTCAACAGTCCTATGTGGAAACAGCAAACGATTTTAGTTACTGCTGCTAAAATCATATTCCTCTCACAAACAGAACTCTTCATCTTTTTCTGTTTCAGAGTAAATAGTACATACCAGCACTATTTTAAAATAACAAACTCTTGATATTAGAACAAAAAACTACAACTAAAACACCACATACTCTTAACCATCTCCGTGGAGATGTTGCCTGTGCAACGGCAAAGAGAATGACTGGGGTGGGCGGAGCCTAGGAGGGACTATATGGACAGCTTTTGCTGTACTCTTTGCCATTTCCTGTTGGGGAAGAGATATTCCCACAAGTTATGGATGACGCCGTGGACCGGACACACCAATGTTGGAGAAACCAAGGCGCAAAATAACTGCCCATGAACTGAGAAAAGTCAAGCGTGCAGCTGCCAAGATGCCACTTGCCACCAGTTTAGCCATATTTCAGAGCTGCAACATCACTGGAGTGCCCAAAAGCACAAGGTGTGCAATACTCAGAGACATGGCCAAGGTAAGAAAGGCTGAAAGACGACCACCACTGAACAAGACACACAAGCTGAAACGTCAAGACTGGGCCAAGAAATATCTCAAGACTGATTTTTCTAAGGTTTTATGGACTGATGAAATGAGAGTGAGTCTTGATGGGCCAGATGGATGGGCCCGTGGCTGGATTGGTAAAGGGCAGAGAGCTCCAGTCCGACGCAGACGCCAGCAAGGTGGAGGTGGAGTACTGGTTTGGGCTGGTATCATCAAAGATGAGCTTGTGGGGCCTTTTCAGGTTGAGGATGGAGTCAAGCTCAACTCCCAGTCCTACTGCCAGTTTCTGGAAGACACCTTCTTCAAGCAGTGGTACAGGAAGAAGTCTGCATCCTTCAAGAAAAACATGATTTTCATGCAGGACAATGCTCCATCACACGCGTCCAAGTACTCCACAGCGTGGCTGGCAAGAAAGGGTATAAAAGAAGAAAATCTAATGACATGGCCTCCTTGTTCACCTGATCTGAACGCCATTGAGAACCTGTGGTCCATCATCAAATGTGAGATTTACAAGGAGGGAAAACAGTACACCTCTCTGAACAGTGTCTGGGAGGCTGTGGTTGCTGCTGCACGCAATGTTGATGGTGAACAGATCAAAACACTGACAGAATCCATGGATGGCAGGCTTTTGAGTGTCCTTGCAAAGAAAGGTGGCTATATTGGTCACTGATTTGTTTTTGTTTTGTTTTTGAATGTCAGAAATGTATATTTGTGAATGTTGAGATGTTATATTGGTTTCACTGGTAAAAATAAATAATTGAAATGGGTATATATTTGTTTTTTGTTAAGTTGCCTAATAATTATGCACAGTAATAGTCACCTGCACACACAGATATCCCCCTAAAATAGCTATAACTAAAAACAAACTAAAAACTACTTCCAAAACTATTCAGCTTTGATATTAATGAGTTTTTTGGGTTCATTGAGAACATGGTTGTTGTTCAATAATAAAATTAATCCTCAAAAATACAACTTGCCTAATAATTCTGCACTCCCTGTAAGTCCGGTATCAACAGCATTTTCTAGCATATACATTTCTCTAGAAAAATTTAGACTGCACATACCTCATAGCAGGATACCCTGCACGCCATTCCCCAAGCTGAAGTTGCCACTCTCTTCAGTTATGTGTGAGAACAGCAATGGATCTTAGTTACAACCTGCTAAGATCATTAGAGACCACAGGCAGACTCTTCTTCTATTTTCTGCCTGAGACCAAAATAGTACAACTCCGGTACCATTGAAAAATAACAAACTTTTGAATTGAAGAAAAACAACTAAATTACACCACATCTCTCTAACTGCTTCCATGCTTGTCGAGAGCTGCAAGAGAATGACTGGGGGTGGCAGTTAGGGGAGGAGCTATATAGACAGCTCTGCTGTGGGTGATCCTCTTGCAGCTTCCTGTTGGGAAGGAGAATATCCCACAAGTAATGGATGATTCGTGGACTGGATACACCTTACAAGAGAAATATCAACCAGCCAATAACAGAAGAGGAGGTGGAGATAATAATTAGTAAGATTATACTCAATAAGGTCCCTGGGCCAGATCAATTGCCAGCTGAATTTTAAAAAGCATTAAGCAAAGAAATTGTATCCAAACTGACAAACATCTAGATTACGAGTTTTGAGCGCTATAGAGAAATTAACAAAAGTTACGTTATTTAATTTCCTATAGCGCTGCTATAACAAGTTTGCAAACATATGCCATTTGCGTGCGATATGGTTGCGTTGAGCTCCATACTGCACCCAAAACAAGTGCTGTGTTTAACGTGCTCGTGCACGATTTCCCCATAGACATCAATCAACAAAAGTTCCGTAACGCAGCCCCATTTATGTCTATGGGGAAATACAAATACAGTTTACACCTACATTACAGTTATTAACCCCTAATCTGCCGCCCCTAACATCGCCACCACCTACCTACACCTATTAACCCCTAATCTGTCGCCCCCAATGTCGCCACCATTATACTAAAGTTATTAACCCCTAAACCTAACCCTAACGTAACCCTAAGCATAACCCTAACGTAACCCTAAGCCTAAATCTAACCCTAACCCTAACACCCCCTAACTTAAATATAATTAAAATAAAGCTAAATAAACCTTATAATTATTAACTAAATAATTCCTATTTAAAAATAAATACATACTTACCTCTAAAAAAAAAAACTAAGCTAGCTACAAAATAACTAATAGTCACAGGTAAGTTTGTATTTATTTTAACTAGGTAGACTAGTTAGTAAATAGTTATTAACTATTTACTAGCTACCTAGTTAAAATAAATACAAAGTTACCTGTAAAATAAATCCTTAGATACCTTACACTAAAACCTAACATTACAATAAAATTAAATAAATAAAAACAGAATTTATGTTTACCTGATAAATTACTTTCTCTTACAGGTGTATCCAGTCCACGGATTCATCCTTAGTTGTGGGATATTCTCAATCCCTACAAGAAGTGGCAACGAGAGCACACAGCAAAGCTGTCCATATAGCTCCCCTCAGGCTCCGCCCCCCCCCCAGTTATTCGACCGACGGTTAGGAGAAAAAGGAGAACCATAGGGTGCAGTGGTGACTGTAGTTTTACAAAAAATTAAATTTGAACCTGACTTAATTGTCAGGGCGGGCCGTGGACTGGATACACCTGTAAGAGAAAGTAATTTATCAGGTAAGCATAAATTCTGTTTTCTCTTACTTGGTGTACCCAGTCCACGGATTCATCCTTACTTGTGGGATACCAATACCAAAGCTTTAGGACACGGATGAAGGGAGGGAACAAGTCAGGTCACCTAAACGGAAGGCACCACTGCTTACAAAACCTTTCTCCCAAAAATAGCCTCCGAAGAAGCAAAAGTATCGAATTTGTAACATTTGGCAAATGTATGCAGTGAAGACCAAGTCGCTGCCTTACAAATCTGTTCAACAGAAGCCTCGTTCTTGAAAGCCCATGTGGAAGCCAAAGCTCTGGTGGAATGAGCTGAAATTCGTTCAGGAGGCTGCTGTCCAGCAGTCTCATAAGCCAATCGGATGATGCTTTTCACCCAGAAGGAAAGAGAGGTAGCAGTCGCTTTCTGACCTCTCCTCTTACCAGAATAGACAACAAACAAGGATGATGTTTGTCTGAAATCCTTAGTTGCCTTTAAATAGAATTTTAAGGCACGAACCACGTCAAGATTGTGTAAAAGTCGTTCCTTCCTAGAAACTGGATTAGGACACAGAGAAGGAACAATGATTTCCTGGTTAATATTCTTATTAGAAACCACTTTTGGAAGAAAACCAGGTTTGGTACGCAAAACAACCTTATCTGCATGGAACACCAGATAGGGTGAATTACACTGCAAAGCAGACAATTCAGAAACTCTTCTGGCAGAAGAAATGGCTACTAAAAACAAAACTTTCCAAGATAATAACTTGATATCTATGCAAAGGTTCAAACGGAACCCCTTGAAGAACTGAAAGAACTAAATTTAGACTCCATGGAGGAGCCACAGGTTTGTAAACAGGCTTGATTCTAACTAGGGCCTGTGCAAACACCTGGACGTCTGGTACAGCTGCCAGACGCTTATGTAACAGGATAGAGAGAGAAGATATCTGTCCCTTTAAGGAACTAGCTGACAGACCTTTCTCCAATCCTTCTTGGAGAAAAGACAATATCCTTGGAATCCTAACCTTACTCCACGAGTAACCCTTGGATTCACACAAAACAAAAATATTTCTGCCATATCTTATGGTAAATTTTGCTGGTGACAGGCTTCCTGGCCTGTATCAGAGTGTCTATAACTGATTCAGAGAAACCACGCTTAGCTAGAATTAAGCGTTCAATCTCCAAGCAGTAAGTTGCAGAGAAACTAGATTTGGATGCTTGAAAGGACCTTGAATTAGAAGATCCTGCCTCGATGGCAGTTTCCATGGTGGGACCGATGACATGTCCACTAGGTCTGCATACCAAGTCCTGCGTGGCCACGCAGGCGCTATCAGAATTACCGAAGCCTTCTCCTGTTTGATTCTGGCTACTAGCCGAGGGAGAAGAGGAAATGGTGGAAAGACATAAGCTAGACTGAATGACCAAGGTGCTATTAATGCATCTATCAATGCCGCCTTGGGATCCCTGGATCTGGATCCGTAAAGGGGAAGTTTGGTGTTCTGACGGGACGCCATCAGATCCAATTCTGGAATGCCCCATAGCTGGGTCAGCTGAGCAAAAACCTCCGGGTGGAGTTCCCACTCCCCCGGATGGAAAGTCTGACGACTTAGAAAATCCGCCTCCCAGTTGTCTACCCCTGGGATGTGAATTGCAGATAGATGGCAGGAGTGATCCTCCGCCCATTTGATGATCTTGGATACTTCCTTCATCGCTAGGGAACTTTTTGTTCCTCCCTGATGATTGATGTACGCTACAGTCGTGATGTTGTCCGACTGAAATCTGATGAATTTGGCCTCTGCTAGTTGAGGCCACGCCTGGAGCGTATTGAATATCGCTCTCAGTTCCAAAATGTTTATCGGGAGAAGAGATTCTTCCCAAGACCATAGCCCCTGAGCCTTCAGGGAGTTCCAGACCGCACCCCAGCCTAACAGACTGGCATCTGTCGTGACAATGATCCACTCCGGTCTGCGTAAACTCATTCCCTGAGACAGGTGATCTTGAGACAACCACCAGAGAGTCTCTGGTTTTCTGATCCATTTGTATTTGAGGAGACAAATCTGCGTAATCTCCATTCCACTGTTTAAGCATGCACAGCTGCAGTGGTCTGAGATGGATTCAGGCAAAAGGGACTACGTCCATTGCCGCAACCATTAAACCAATTACTTCCATGCACTGAGCCACGGAAGGCCGAGGAATGGAATGAAGAACTCAGCAAGTATTCAACAGTTTTGACTTCCTGACCTCTGTCAGAAAGATTTTCATTTCTACCGAGTCTATTAGTGTTCCCAGGAAGGGAACCCTTGTGAGAGGGGACAGAGAACTCTTTTCTACGTTCACCTTCCACCCGTGAGACCTTAGAAAGGCCAGAACGATGTCCGTATGAGCCTTGGCTCTGTGAAAGGACGACGCCTGTATTAATATGTCGTCTAGGTAAGGTGCTACTGCAATGCCCCGCGGTCTTAGTACCGCTAGAAGGGACCCTAGCACCTTTGTGAAAATTCTGGGAGCGGTGGCCAACCCGAAAGGAAGGGCCACGAACTGGTAATGTTTGTTCAGGAAGGCGAACCTTAGGAACTGATGGTGATCTTTGTGGATAGGAATATGTAGATACGCATCCTTTAGATCCACGGTAGTCATATATTGACCCTCCTGGATCATCGGCAAGATTGTCCGAATGGTTTCCATCTTGAAGGACGGAACTCTGAGGAATTTGTTTAGAATTTTTAGATCCAGGATTGGCCTGAAAGTTCCCTCCTTTTTGGGAACTACGAACAGGTTTGAGTAAAAGCCCAGTCCTTGTTCTGCAATTGGAACTGGGTGTATCACTCCCATTTTTAGAAGATCTTCTACACAGCGTAAGAACGCCTGTTTCTTTATTTGGTCTGAAGACAAATGAGAAATGTGGAACCTTCCCCTTGGGGGAGAATCCTTGAATTCTAGACGGTACCCCTGAGTAACTATTTCTAATGCCCAGGGATCTGGAACATCTCTTGCCCAAGCCTGAGCGAAGAGAGAAAGTCTGCCCCCTACTAGATCTGATCCCGGATCGGGGGCTACCCCTTCATGCTGTCTTGGTAGCAGGAGCAGGCTTCTTGGCCTGTTTACCCTTATTCCAGCCCTGCAAGGGTTTCCAGGTTGCTTTGGGCTGGGAAGCGTTATCTTGCTTTGCGGCAGCCGAGGTTGTGGCAGGTCCGCTCCGGAAGTTGCGAAAGGAGCGAAAATTAGACTTGTTTTTGGCCTTAAACGGCCTATCTTGTGGAAGGGCATGGCCCTTTCCCCCAGTGATATCTGAAATAATTTCTTTCAGCTCTGGGCCGAATAGGGTTTTCCCCTTGAAGGGAATATTTAACAGTTTCGTTTTGGACGACACATCGGCCGACCATGATTTGAGCCAAAGCGCTATTCGCGCCATGATGGCAAAACCTGAGTTTTTCGCCGCTAGCTTAGCTAATTGGAGAGCGGCATCAGTGATAAAAGAATTAGCCAGCTTTAGAGCATGAATTCTATCCATGACCTCATCGTATGAAGTCTCCCTCTGGATCGATTCCTCCAGGGCCTCGAACCAAAAAGCCGCTGCAGTAGTTACCGGAATAATGCAGGCAATTGGTTGAAGAAGAAAACCTTGCTGAACAAAAAATTTCTTCAGCAATCCTTCCAATTTTTTATCCATAGGATCTTTGAAAGCACAACTGTCCTCTATTGGTATAGTTGTACGCTTAGCAAGTGTTGAAACAGCCCCCTCCACCTTAGGGACCGTCTGCCGCGCGTCCCGCCTGGGGTCGTTTATGGGGAACATTTTCTTAAAGATAGGTGGGGGAACAAAGGGTACACCTGGTCTCTCCCACTCCTTAGTCACAATATCCGCCACCCTCTTTGGGATCGGAAATGCCTCAGTGTATACAGGGACCTCTAAAAACCTGTCCATTTTACACAATTTTTCAGGGACCACCATGGGGTCACAATCATCCAGCGTAGCTAAAACCTTCTTGAGCAGGACGCGGAGGTGTTCCAGCTTAAATTTAAACGCTAAGGAATCTGACTCTGCCTGCTGAGAAACTTTTCCTGTGTCAGAAATTTCTCCCTCAGACAGACCGTCCCTCACTGCTACTTCTGAGTTTTGTGAGGGTACTGCAGATAAATTATCCAAAGCTTCAGATTGCTCATCCTCTGTATTTAAAACTGAGCTATTGCGCTTTTTTGGAAAAACAGGCAGTTTGGATAAAAATGCTGCAAGGGAATTATCCATTACTGCTGCTAATTGTTGTAAAGTAATAGGGGCCAATGCGCTAGAGGTACTAGGCATCGTTTGCGCGGGCGTAACTGGTATAGACAGATGGGGGGAGGAAGAAGGACTATCCTCATTACCCTCCGTTAAGGAATCATCTTGGGCTGCATTTTTAATTGTCACTGGATGCTCTTTAAAATGCTTAGATGTTTTGGCACACTTTAAACATAAATGCAATGGGGGTACTGCCATGGCTTTTGAACATAAAGAACAAGGTCTATCTGAAGGCTCAGACATGTTTGACAGACTCAGACAACACTAAAATATCGAAAAAATCACTTTTTGAAAAAACGTTACTGTGTCTTTAAATAATAAAAAGCACACACTTTTTTACCAAATCATCAAAAAACATCCGATCTTAATGAAATTTTCACCATATGATCCTAATGCTTTGAAATGATTGCACACAAAATGAGCAAAATGAAGTAAACAACCGGTTTAACCCACTACAGTACTATGCCACAGTCTTTGCTGTGGCTTTACCTTCCTTTAGGGTTATTTGTAGGTGAAAAATAAGCCTCCCTGAAGTCCTCCTGTACTCTTAAGGCTCTACACGTGAAGCTGCATGAAGCTGTCTTGGAAATCAACTGTGCAACTGAGGCGCGAAAATGAGGCCCCCTCCTTCATCACTCCAGAGTTATGGGGCCTTCCTGAGTCAGATTAGGTGTCTTACAATATGTCAGGCGTAATAAAACCCCCAAAAGTGTGCCCAACGTCTAAAACGCTTGATAAATATAAGATTGCCTTAATAAAGTAATAGATTTAGACCATCACAGTGTCTACCAGTATTTAAGCCCTTAACTGAAGCCATCATTCTATACTGTGTCTCAGAAAATGTCTTACCTTCCCTCATGGGATTTCTGTCAGTCTTCTAGCACTACCAAGTCTTGTTAGAAAAAATGACTGAGCATACCTTAAGCAGTATAAGCCTGCAAACTGTTTCCCCCAACTGAAGTTCTCCGGTACTCAACAGTCCTGTGTGGGAACAGCAATGGATTTTAGTTACGTCATGCTAAAATCTTTTTCCTCTCAGCAGAAATCTTCATCACTTTCTGCCTCAGAGTAAATAGTACAAACCGGCACTATTTTAAAATAACAAACTCTTGATTGAAGAAATAAAAACTACAAATCTAACACCACAAACTCTTTACCCTCCCGTGGAGATGCTACTTGTTAGAGCGGCAAAGAGAATGGCTGGGGGGGCGGAGCCTGAGGGGAGCTATATGGACAGCTTTGCTGTGTGCTCTCTTTGCCACTTCCTGTAGGGATTGAGAATATCCCACAAGTAAGGATGAATCCGTGGACTGGATACACCAAGTAAGAGAAATACAATTTACTAACTTACAAAAAAAATAAACACTAAATTACTAAAAATAAAAAACGAAATTATCAAAAAATAAAAATGAATTACTCGTAATCTAATAGCCCTATCAAAATAAAAAAGCCCCCCCCAAAATAAAAAAACCCTAGCCTACACTAAACTGCCAATGGCCCTTAAAAGGGCCTTTTGCAGGGCATTGCAGCGGTGTGGGCGGACGGCAGATTAGGGGTTAATAATATTTAAATAGTGTTTTTGATGCGGAAGGGTGGAGGTTTAGGGGTTAATAACTTTACTATAGTGGCAGCGATGTCGGGGAGCAGCGGAATAGGGGTTAATAAAAAAAATTGTGGCTGCGATATCGGGAGCGGTAGATTAGGGGTTAATAAATTTATTATAGTGTTTTCGATTCAAAAGGGCCTCAGTTTAGGGGTTAATAGGTAGTTTATTGGTGTTAGTGTACTTTGTAGCAGTTTAGTTATGAGTTTTGTGTTTTACAGCTTTGTAGCATAAAACTCATAACTACTGACTTTAGATGGCGGTACAGTGCTTGTGGTTTTAGGCTGAAATGCTCACTTTTTAGCCTCACCGCAAAACTCGTAATAGCAGCGTTATGGGAATCCCATGAAAATACGTCATTTTTACGTGTGCCGGACTGACGTTGCGGTACAGGCTAAAAGGTGTGTGGTACACCTATACCTACAAGACGGTGCTGTTTAAATGCTGAAAATGCCATATTTTCAGCGTTACAAGCCGCAATGCAAAACTTGTAATCTAGCTGAATATTATTTAATTATTATTATATGGACAACGGAGTAATGTCAAGAAATTTTACCAAAGCAGTAACTATTTTGATCCATAAAAAAGTAAGAGACCCCGAACAGCCAGACTCGTATAGACTAATTTCATTGCTTAATGCAGATTACAAGATTTTAGCATCAATAGTGGCGGGAAGATTAAGGAAATAATTAGGCAATATCATTCACCCAAACCAGGTGGGTTTTATGAATGGCCAAAGCTCTGTAGTTAATATTCGCAAAGCCTGTATTATTATCGAGCATTTTAGGAGTCACTCTGATAAATATAATGAATTTAATCAAGACGCTGTTATGATAGCAATAGATGCAGAAAAAGCATTTGATGCTGTGCAATGGGGTCACCTGTTCACATCACTGGCAAAGTTTGGCTTTTCGGGGTCTTTTATGAAGTATATTAAAGCAATATATAATAATCCAATATCACTGATTTCAGTTAATGGCATAGAATCTCCTGATATAAAACTGGAAAGAGGTACCAGACAAGGTTGTCCACTCTCGCCTCTATTGTTTAATTTATCTATTGAATCACTAGCTATAAAAGTCTGTCAGGACCTACAAGGGGTTCTTTGTAAGAACATAGAGGAATAAAATGTATTATATGCAGATGATGTGTTAATATTTTTAAGGAATACCAAGCAGAATATTCCCAGGTTAATGGAAATAATAAATATATATAGTGCATTCTCGGGCTATAGAGTTAATATTAATAAAACAGAGCTTTTATGGTTAAAGAAAAATAGGGAATCTATAATGAAAAAGCCCCTTTAAAATTGTGGACCAAATTATATACCTAGGGATAAGTCTTAATAAGAATCCAAAACTCTGCTATGATCAGAATTTTAAGCAAATATTTCAAAAGATACATGACCAGATCTAAAATAGCTGCTGAATGTTTATTAGACATGGAATATTACACATCAAAACATTTAGAAGAGAAGCTAGTAAAACCCTTTTCATTAAAAGATTTGCCAAAAGAGATTGCAAATACTAGTTCATTTATGGGTATTATAAAAGCTTGGCAACAGTATTGCAAAGAAACTTAAGGTAAATTACATGGTTTCAAATCGGCTAACAATCATTGGCTTCCCACCATTCCCAGAAGCATTAAAATCTGCAGTGTTGACGATGATACAACACAGATTAAAACCTTTGAGGACTTAAGAGTTGAATTTGACCTGCCCAATAAAGTTTTTTTGCTTATTTACAATTAAGAAACTTGGGCCTAGATTTGGAGTTCGGCGGTAGCCGTCAAAACCAGCGTTAGAGGCTCCTAACGCTGGTTTTGGCCGCCCGCTGGTATTTGGAGTCAGTGATTAAAGGGTCTAATGCTCACTTTTCAGCCGCGACTTTTCCATACCGCAGATCCCCCTACACCATTTGCGTATCCTATCTTTTCAATGGGATCTTTCTAACGCCGGTATTTAGAGTCGTTTCTGAAGTGAGCGTTAGAGCTCTAACGACAAAACTCCAGCCGCCTGAAAATAGCAGGAGTTAAGAGCTTTCTGGCTAACGCCGGTTCATAAAGCTCTTAACTACTGTACCCTAAAGTACACTAACACCCATAAACTACCTATGTACCCCTAAACCGAGCTCCCCCCACATCGCCGCCACTCGATTAAAATTTTTAACCCCTAATCTGCCGACCGCCACCTACGTTATACTTATGTACCCCTAATCTGCTGCCCCTAACCCCGCCGACCCCTATATTATATTTATTAACCCCTAATCTGCCCCCCACAACGTCGCCGCCAGCTACTTAAAATAATTAACCCCTAATCTTCCGACCGCAAAGCGCCGCCACCTACGTTATCCCTATGTACCCCTAATCTGCTGCCCCTAACACCGCCGACCCCTATATTATATTTATTAACCCCTAATCTGCCCCCCTCAACGTCGCCGACACCTGCCTACACTTATTAACCCCTAATCTGCCGAGCGGACCTGAGCGCTACTATAATAAATGTATTAACCCCTAATCCGCCTCACTAACCCTATCATAAATAGTATTAACCCCTAATCTTCCCTCCCTAACATCGCCGACACCTACCTTTAATTATTAACCCCTAATCTGCCGAGCGGAGCTCACCGCTATTCTAATAAATGTATTAACCCCTAAAGCTAAGTCTAACCCTAACACTAACACCTCCCTAAGTTAAATATAATTTTTATCTAACGAAATAAATTAACTCTTATTAAATAAATGATTCCTATTTAAAGCTAAATACTTACCTGTAAAATAAATCCGAATATAGCTACAATATAAATTATAATTATATTATAGCTATTTTAGGATTAATATTTATTTTACAGGCAACTTTGTAATTATTTTAACCAGGTACAATAGCTATTAACCCCTTAACGACTGAGGACGTGCAGGGTACGTCCTCAGAAAAAAGGCAGTTAATGCCTGAGAACGTACCCTGCACGTCCTCAGTGTGGAAAGCAGCTGGAAGCGATCCTGCTCGCTTCCAGCTGCTTTCCGGTTATTGCAGTGATGCCTCGATATGGAGGCATCCTGCAATAACCTTTTTAAGTAATCCGGTGCAGAGAGAGCCACTCTGTGGCCCTCTCTGCACCGGAGATCGGTTGCTCCCTGTGTTGGTGGGTGGGAGCCGGACCGGGAGGCGGGTGGCGGCCATCGATGGCCCTGTGGATGTGAAGGGGGGCGGGATCGTGGGCGGGGGTGGCTGGGGGCACGCACGGGCGCGCGCGCGTGCACGGGAGGGTGGGGACGGGCGCGTGCACGGGGAGGGAGCGGGTGGGAACCGCTACACTGCAGAAAATGTGCAAATAAAAAAGATAAAAAAAATTGAAAATTAAAATAATCAGCAAGGTGGTGGGGGTTTGTCTGTGGGGGGTGGGGGGGGGGGAAGCTACACTACAGAAAAAAAAAAACAAAGAAAAAAAAAGCACTTTTTATTGTAAACTGGGTACTGGCAGACAGCTGCCAGTACCCAAGATGGCCCCCAATAAGGCAGAGGGGAGGGTTAGAGAGCGGTTTTGGGGGGGATCAGGGAGGTTGGGGGCTAAGGGGGGGATCCTACACAGTAGCATATGTAAATATGCTAAAAAAATTCATTTTTTTTTTAAAACCCTTTTATTTTAGTACTGGCAGACTTTCTGCCAGTACTTAAGATGGCGGGGACCATTGTGGGGTGGGGGAGGGAAGGGAGCTGTTTGGGAGGGATCAGGGGTGGGATGTGTCAGATGGGAGGCTGATCTCTACACTAAAGCTAAAATTAACCCTGCAAGCTCACTACAAACTCCCTAATTAACCCTTTCACTGCTAGCCATAATACACGTGTGAGGCGCAACAGGATTTAGTGGCCTTCTAATTACCAGAAAGCAACGCCAAAGTCATATATGTCTGCTATTTCTGAACAAAGGGGATCCCAGACAAGCATTTACAACCATTTGTGCCATAATTGCACAAGCTGTTTGTAAATGATTTCAGTGAGAAACCTAAAATTGTGAAAAATTTTACGTTTTTTTTAATTTGATCGCATTTGGCGGTGAAATGGTGGCATGAAATATACCAAAATGTGCCTAGATCAATACTTGGGGTTGTCTACTACACTACACTAAAGCTAAAATTAACCCTACAAGCTCCCTAAAAGCTCCCTAATTAACCCCTTAACTGCTGGGCATGATACACTTGTGGTGCGCAGTGGCATTTAGCGGCCTTCTAATTACCAAAAAGCAACGCCAAAGCCATATATGTGTGCTATTTCTGAACAAAGGGGATCCCAGAGAAGAATTTACAACCATTTATGCCATAATTGCACAAGTTGTTTGTAAATAATTTCAGTGAGAAACCTAAAGTTTGTGAAAAAATTTGTGAAAAAGTGAACAATTTTTTGTATTTGATCGCATTTGGCGGTGAAATGGTGGTATGAAATATACCAAAATTGGCCTAGATCAATACTTTGGGATGTCTACTAAAAAAAAATATATAAATGTCAAGGGATATTCAGGTATTCCTGAAAGATATCAGTGTTCTAATGTAACTAGCGCTAATTTTGGAAAAAAATGGTTTGGAAATAGCAAAGTGCTACTTGTATTTATGGCCCTATAACTTGCAAAAAAAGCAAAGAAGATGTAAACATTGGGTATTTCTAAACTCAGGACAAAATTTAGAAACTATTTAGCATGGGTGTTTTTTGGTGGTTTTAGATATGTAACAGATTTTGGGGGTCAAAGTTAGAAAAAGTGTGTTTTTTTCCATTTTTCCTCATATTTTATCATTTTTTTTATAGTAAATTATAAGATATGATGAAAATAATGGTATCTTTAACAAGTCCATTTAATGGCGAGAAAAACGGTATATAATATGTGTGGGTACAGTAAATGAGTAAGAAGAAAATTACAGCTAAACACAAACACCGCAAAAATGTAAAAATAGCCTTGGTCCCAAACGGACAGAAAATGGAAAAGTGCTCTGGTCACTAAGGGGTTAAATAGTTAAGAACTATTTAATAGTTACCTAGTTAAAATAATAACAAAATTACCTGTAAAATAAATCCTAACCTAAGATATAATTAAACCTAACACTACCCTATCAATAAAATAATTAAATAAACTACCTACAATTACCTACAATTAACCTAACACTACACTATCAATAAATTAATTAAACACAATTCCTACAAATAAATACAATTAAATAAACTAGCTAAAGTACAAAAAATAAAAAAGAACTAAGTTACAAAAAATAAAAAAATATTTACAAACATAAGAAAAATATTACAACAATTTTAAACTAATTACACCTACTCTAAGCCCCCTAATAAAATAACAAAGCCCCCCAAAATAAAAAATTCCCTACCTTATTCTAAATTAAAAAAGTTACAAGCTCTTTTACCTTACCAGCCCTGAACAGGGCCCTTTGCGGGGCATGCCCCAAGAATTTCAGCTCTTTTGCCTGTAAAAGAATAAATACAATACCCCCCCCCCCGATCCGATCAGCCAATAGAATGCAAGCTCAATCTGATTGGCTGATTGGATCAGCCAATCGGATTGAACTTGATTCTGATTGGCTGATTCCATCAGCCAATCAGAAAATTCCTACCTTAATTCCGATTGGCTGATAGAATCCTATCAGCCAATCGGAATTCGAGGGACGCCATCTTGGATGACGTCCCTTAAAGGAACCGTCATTAGTCGGGAGACAACGGAAGAAGAGGATGGATCCGCGTCGCCTGCTTCAAGATGGACTGCTTCAAGATGGACTCCGCACCGGATGGAAGAAGATCGAAGATGCCGCTTGGAGAAGATGTTTGCCGGTCCGGATGTCCTCTTCTTGCCGGATAGGAGGAAGACTTTGGAGCCTCTTCTGGACCTCTTCAGCACCGGATGATGGATCGCCAACCCCCGCTTGGGTTGGATGAAGATGTTGGAGCCAGGACGGATCGGTGATACCTAGATGGTGAAGACAAGGTAGGAAGATCTTCAGGGGCTTAGTGTTAGGTTTATTTAAGGGGGGTTTGGGTTAGATTAGGGGTATGTGGGTGGTGGGTTGTAATGTTGGGGGGGGGGTATTGTATTTATTCTTTTACAGGCAAAAGAGCTGAAATTCTTGGGGCATGCCCCGCAAAGGGCCCTGTTCAGGGCTGGTAAGGTAAAAGAGCTTGTAACTTTTTTAATTTAGAATAGGGTAGGGAATTTTTTATTTTGGGGGGCTTTGTTATTTTATTAGGGGGCTTAGAGTAGGTGTAATTAGTTTAAAATTGTTGTAATATTTTTCTTATGTTTGTAAATATTTTTTTATTTTTTGTAACTTAGTTCTTTTTTATTTTTTGTACTTTAGCTAGTTTATTTAATTGTATTTATTTGTAGGAATTGTGTTTAATTAATTTATTGATAGTGTAGTGTTAGGTTAATTGTAGGTAATTGTAGGTAGTTTATTTAATAATTTTATTGATAGGGTAGTGTTAGGTTTAATTATATCTTAGGTTAGGATTTATTTTACAGGTAAATTTGTTATTATTTTAACTAGGTAACTATTAAATAGTTCTTAACTATTTAATAGCTATTGTACCTGGTTAAAATAATTACAAAGTTGCCTGTAAAATAAATATTAATCCTAAAATAGCTATAATATAATTATAATTTATATTGTAGCTATATTCGGATTTATTTTACAGGTAAGTATTTAGCTTTAAATAGGAATCATTTATTTAATAAGAGTTAATTTATTTCGTTAGATAAAAATTATATTTAACTTAGGGAGGTGTTAGTGTTAGGGTTAGACTTAGCTTTAGGGGTTAATACATTTATTAGAATAGCGGTGAGCTCCGCTCGGCAGATTAGGGGTTAATAATTGAAGGTAGGTGTCGGCGATGTTAGGGAAGGCAGATTAGGGGTTAATACTATTTATGATAGGGTTAGTGAGGCGGATTAGGGGTTAATAACTTTATTATAGTAGCGCTCAGGTCCGCTCGGCAGATTAGGGGTTAATAAGTGTAGGCAGGTGTCGGCGACGTTGAGGGGGGCAGATTAGGGGTTAATACATATAATATAGGGGTCGGCGGTGTTAGGGGCAGCAGATTAGGGGTACATAGGGATAATGTAAGTTGCGGCGGTTTACGGAGCGGAAGATTAGGGGTTAATAATATAATGCAGGGGTCAGCGATAGCGGGGGCGGCAGATTATGGGTTAATAAGTGTAAGGTTAGGGGTGTTTAGACTCGGGGTACATGTTAGAGTGTTAGGTGCAGACGTAGGAAGTGTTTCCCCATAGGAAACAATGGGGCTGCGTTAGGAGCTGAACGCTGCTTTTTTGCAGGTGTTAGGTTTTTTTTCAGCTCAAACAGCCCCATTGTTTCCTATGGGGGAATCGTGCACAAGCACGTTTTTGAGGCTGGCCGCGTCCGTAAGCAACTCTGGTATCGAGAGTTGCATTTGCGGTAAAAATGCTCTACGCTCCTTTTTTGGAGCCTAACGCAGCATTTGTTTGAACTCTCGATACCAGAGTTAAATTTATGGTGCGGCCAGAAAAAAGCCCGCGGAGCGTTAACAGCCCTTTTACCGCCAAACTCCAAATCTAGGCCTTGGCCAATAAGTTATTACAAACCCAAGGTAATGATTGGAGTTGGTCTATAATCAATGAAAATCTCAAAATATGTAATAGTGGAGACTAATCCATTAAAAAATGGTACAGGGAAATAGCAGGACAAGAGGGCCAAGTAAATCTGCAACTGATCGTCAAAAATGGCACATTAAGAGGCCTATCTATCAAAGTGTCAACCGCAAATATTCCGGAATTCTGCGTCATAATTGTTGCGAGATTGATCCAACCTAGTTATCAATGCCTCAAGACCGGAAAATGTTGAAATTTGTGATGTAACATATGATCTGGCAGTCTCAATCCACCGCAGATCGATGCTTACATCATTACAGATGTTCCAAATGCACATTCGGCTCTATTTGACACTTTTTCCCATTTATCAAACATTTAACAGGTAACCTTGCGGGGGGGGGGGGGGTTATTTTAATAGGTTAATTAATAGTTTAAAATTAGTTTATTTTAATTCTACAGGTAAGTTTTAATTTATTTGAAGATAGGGATGATGTAATTTTAATTTAAACTTAAGGGGTTGTTAGGTTTAGGGGTTAATAGCTTAATTTAGTTTTTGCAATGTGGGGGGCTGACAGTTTAGGGGTTAATAGGTTTAGTTAGTGGTGGTGAGGCCATATGTGGGAGGCCAGAGGTTTAGGGGTAAATATGTTTATTTAGGTGGTGGCTGTGTCGGGGAGAGGCAGGATAGGGTTTTAGTATAGTGGCGGCGTTTAGTGAAATGGTATAAATAAAGTTGGGAAAAAGCCGAATAGACGCGCGATCGATGACTGCTAGTTAACAACAGTCTGATGCTCATCACCCCGTACTTGGTGCGCGTGTTTTTGTCGGCTTCTTTATAAATAAGGAGACCATATTCAGATCCGCGGCCACAATGTTTGCCGATGTTTGGCGAGCGTATTGATGCTGGCGAATGCAACATAGTTGGCGCTTTAATAGATACAGAGAGTGATGAAGAATCCATACAAAACATTATTAGTAGAATAAATAAGATATCTACCTCTAATAATTATAGAGAAGCGCATATAAACCTATTATACCAAACATACCTCACGCCCTAACTAATGGCAAGATGGGATAGCAAAACCAAAGACAAATGTGCAAAATGCTGTAGTGGAGGAGCTGATATCCTTCATTATTTTTGGGAATGCACAATTGTTAGACAATATTGGAATAAGATAAGTTATTGGTTGTCAAGAATTTTAAAAGAAGAGATAACAATTCAACGAGACATAGAGGTACATTTATCAAGCTCCGAATGGAGCTAAAGACCGCTGCTTCATAACCCTGTCCGCCTGCTCTGATGAGGGGGACAAGAATCGCCACAATTCAACCCGATCGAGTACGATCGGGTTGATTGACACCTTCCTGCTGGCGGCCCATTGGCCGCAAATCTGCAAGGGGCGGCGTTGCACCAGCAGCTCTTGTGAGCTGCTGGTGCAATGCTGAATACGGAGAGCGTATTGGTCTCCGCATTCAGCACTGCCGGATCAGGTCCGTAATGCCTTTGATAATTCGGCCTCATAGTGTTTTTCCTATTTCCAGTGAAAGACAGAGTTCAATATAAATTATTTATTGAAATGATCATTGGGATAGCTAGGTTTTTGCTATTGAAAACCTGGATCTCTAAAAAAATGCCATCCATAATTGAATTAAATAAACAGATATTTAGACAAATTATTTTAGAACAATGCATGATAGAACATGATAAAGTTAAAGAAGTTGAAAGATTTTTTAAGAAATGGGACGTATTTATTCAATCTCAGACACTAGAAATGCAAAAGAAAATTATATATCCCCTCAGATCGACTGACTATATTAAGGAATGAACTACCCCAGATATATTATATTTACTATTAAATTGTTAAGATAGATTGGGAGAAGGTTGAATCTTTTTATATATATTTTTTCCCCTCTTCTTTGTGCATGTTAGGTTTTCTCTTTTTTTGTGTTTGTTTAGAAAACGATATTCATTCAGGGGTAAATAAGATGTTATACCAGTTATTGTGGTATGATATTATGATTTCTGTTATTCTATTGTTTGTGGCATATTTTAGTTTTGGCTTAGATAATATATATTTGGTAGACTATAATGGTAAGGCTAGAATATGGTATATTTCTTGATAGATATGTATTTTATATTCAAGTATTACTTTTTTGTTTTTCTCTTTGTTCCATTAAAGGGACATGAAACCCACATTTTTTCTTTCATGATTTAAAAAGACAATGCAATTTTAAACATCTTTCTAATTTACTTCTATTATCTAATTTGTTTTATTCTCTTGATATTCTTTGCTGAAAAGCATATCTAGATATGCTCAGTAGCTGCTAATTGGTTGCTGCACATAGAAGCCTCGTGTGATTGGCACACCCATGTGCATTGCTTTTTCTTCAACTAAGGATATCTAAAACATTAAGCAAAATAAATAATAGAAGTAAATTGTAATGTTGTTTAAATTTGTATTCTCTATCTGAATCATGAAAGAAAGATTTTGGGTTTAGTGGCCCTTTAAGTATGACTTGTTTACTAACCGCAATTATGTAACTACTGTGACAAATCCTGTTTTTCTTTCTGTACCCTGAATCGGATTACCAATAAATAAATTGAAAAAAAAAATAAAAAAAATATTCCTATTCTAATACCCATTTTAAAAAAAAAAAACACCCCAAAATAAAAAAACCTCATCTAGAATAAACTACCAATAGCCCTTAAAAGGACTTTTTGTAGGGAATTGCCCTAAGTTAAACAGCTCTTTTACCTGAAAAAAATACAAAGACCAACTAACATTACAAACCCCCACCCCCCAAACCCACAAATAAAAAAAATTATCTTAAAAAACCTAATCTACCCATTGCCCTGAAAAGGGCATTTGTATGGGCATTGCCCTTAAAAGGGCATTTAGCTCTTTGCATAGCCCTGAAAATGGCATTTAGCTCTTTTAAGAAAAGCCCAAACCTTAAACTAAAAAAAAAAAAACCCTTAAAAAAACCTAACACTAACCTCCGACGATCCACTTACAGTTTTTGAAATCCCGCTTGAACGTTCTACATTTAGGCAGCAAAGTCCTCATCCAGGAGGCAAGAAGTCTTCATCCAGACGACCTCTTCTATTTTCATCCAGGCGGCATCTTCTATCTTCACCCTGGCGGCGTGGAGCGGGTCCATCCTGAAGACATCCGGCGCGGAGCATCCTATACATACGGTCGCCGCTGTATACTGAATCTTCAATGCAAGGTACGCGATCCTATTGGCTGTTCAATTCAGCCAATAGGATTTCAGTAGCTCTCATCCTATTGGCTGATTTGAATTTGAAGATCCAAATCAGCCAATAGGAATGCAAGGTACCCCATATTTAAATGCGTACCTTGAATTCAATCCTCAGTGTGTGGTGGTGATCATATGAAGAGGATCTCTATGCTTGATGGCTCCACAGTCGCTGGTCTTCTGTTACGCGCTCATCTCATCTCTGCTCCGCGTTGGCTTGGTCCTGGATGAAGATTGAAGACATAGCCTCGATGGAAGGAGATATCACAGCTTGGAAGAAGACTTTCTCCGCCGGACTTCAGGAACGGTGAGTACCTATTTGGGGGTTTGAGTAAGGATTTTATTTTTTGGGGGTTTGTTTTTTTTAGAATAGGGATTTTGGGTACTGTAAAAGAGCTGAATACCCTTTTAAGGACAGTAAAAGAGCTGAATGCCCTTTTAAGGGCAATGCCCATACAAATGCTTATTTAGGTGTTTAAGTGTTAGTTAGTTTTTTGGGGGGGTTTGGTGCTGTTTAACTTAGGGCAATGCAATACAAAAAGCCCTTTTAAGTATTATATTAGGGATGTTTGTGGGGGCTTTTTTATTTTCCTAGGCCTAGATTTAGAGTTGGGCGGTAGCCGTCAAAACCAGCGTTAGAGGCTCCTAACGCTGGTTTTTACCGCCCGCTGGTATTTGGAGTCAGTCAGGAAAGGGTCTAATGCTCACTTTGCAGCCGCGACTTTTTCATACCGCAGATCCCCCTACGCCATTTGCGTATTCTATCTTTTCAATGGGATCTTTCTAACGCCGGTATTTAGAGTCGTGGCTGAAGTGAGCGTTAGAAATCTAACGACAAAACTCCAGCCGCAGAAAAAAGTCAGTAGTTAAGAGCTTTCTGGGCTAACGCTGGTTTATAAAGCTCTTAACTACTGTGCTCTAATGTACACTAACACCCATAAACTACCTATACACCCCTAAACCGAGGTCCCCCCACATCGCCGCAACTCTATTAAAATTTTTTAACCCCTAATATGCCGCTCCGTACACCGCCACCAGCTACGTTATCCCTATGTACCCCTAATCTGCTGCCCCTAACATCGCCGACCCCTATATTATATTTATTAACCCCTAATCTCCGCCCCCGCTATCGCTGACACCTGCATATTATTATTAACCCCTAATCTGCCGCTCCGTACACCGCCGCAACCTACATTATACCTATGTACCCCTAATCTGCTGCCCCTAACATCGCCGACCCCTATATTATATTTATTAAGCCCTAATCTGACGCCCCCAACGTCGCCTCCACCTACCTACAATAATTAACCCCTAATCTGCCGACCGGATCTCACCGCTACAATAATAAATGTATTAACCCCTAAAGCTAAGTCTAACCCTAACACTAACACCCCCCTAAATTAAATATAATTTTAATCTAACGAAATAAATTAACTCTTATTAAATAAATTAATCCAATTTAAAGCTAAATACTTACCTGTAAAATAAACCCTAATATAGCTACAATATAAATTATAATTATATTGTAGCTATTTTAGGATTAATATTTATTTTACAGGCAACTTTGTAATTATTTTAACCAGGTACAATAGCTATTAAATAGTTAATAACTATTTAATAGTTACCTAGTTAAAATAATTACAAAATTACCTGTAAAATAAATCCTAACCTAAGTTACAATTAAACCTAACATTACACTATCAATAAATTAATTAAATACAATACCTACAATTATCTACAATTAAACCTAACACTACACTATCAATAAATTAATTAAATACAATATCTACAAATAAATACAATGAAATAAACTAACTAAAGTACAAAAAATAAAAAAGAACTAAGTTACAAAAAATAAAAAAATATTTACAAACATTAGAAAAATATTACAACAATTTTAAACTAATTACACCTACTCTAAGCACCCTAATAAAATAACAAAGCCCCCCAAAATAAAAAAATGCCCTACCCTATTCTAAATTAAAAAAAATTCAAAGCTCGTTTACCTTACCAGCCCTGAAAAGGGCCCTTTGCGGGGCATGCCCCAAAGAATTCAGCTCTTTTGCCTGTAAAAAAACACATACAATACCCCCCCCCAACATTACAACCCACCACCCACATACCCCTAATCTAACGCAAACCCCCCTTAAATAAACCTAACACTAAGCCCCTGAAGATCTTCCTACCTTATCTTCACCTCGCCCGGTATCACACCGATCCGTCCTGGCTCCGATGTCTTGATCCAAGCCCAAGCGGGGGGCTGAAGATGTCCATGATCCGGCTGAAGTCTTCATCCAAGCGGGAGCTGAAGAGGTTAATGATCCGACTGAAGTCTTCTATCAACGGCATCTTCAATCTTCTTTCTTCCGGATCCATGTTCATCCCGCCGACGCGGAACATCCATCTTCACCGACGACTTCCCGACGAATGACGGTTCCTTTAAGGGACGTCATCCAAGATGGCGTCCCTCGAATTCCGATTGGCTGATAGGATTCTATCAGCCAATCGGAATTAAGGTAGGAAAATTCTGATTGGCTGATGGAATCAGCCAATCAGAATCAAGTTCAATCCGATTGGCTGATCCGATCAGCCAATCAGATTGAGCTTGCATTCTATTGGCTGTTCCGATGTTTGTAAATATTTTTTTATTTTTTGTAACTTAGTTCTTTTTTATTTTTTGTACTTTAGTTAGTTTATTTCATTGTATTTATTTACAGATATTGTATTTAATTAATTTATTGATAGTGTAGTGTTAGGTTTAATTGTAGATAATTGTAGGTATTGTATTTAATTAATTTATTGATAGTGTAGTGTTAGGTTTAATTGTAACTTAGGTTAGGATTTATTTTACAGGTAATTTTGTAATTATTTAAACTAGGTAACTATTAAATAGTTATTAACTATTTAATAGCTATTGTACCTGGTTAATATAATTACAAAGTTGCCTGTAAAATAAATATTAATCCTAAAATAGCTACAATATAATTATAATTTATATTGTAGCTATATTAGGGTTTATTTTACAGGTAAGTATTTAGCTTTAAATAGGAATAATTTATTTAATAAGAGCTAATTTATTTCGTTAGATTTAAATTATATTTAAGTTAGGGGGGTGTTAGTGTTAGGGTTAGACTTAGCTTTAGGGGTTAAAACATTTATTAATTATAGTAGCGGTGAGATCCGGTCGGCAGATTAGGGGTTAATAATTGTAGGTAGGTGGAGGCAGATTAGGGGTTAATAAATATAATATAGGGGTCGGCGGTGTTAGGGGCAGCAGATTAGGGGTACATAGGGATAATGTAGGTTGCGGCGGTGTACGGAGCGGCAGATTAGGGGTTAATAATAATATGCAGGTGTCAGCGATAGCGGGGGCGGCAGATTAGGGGTTAATAAATATAACATAGTGGTCGGCGATGTTAGGGGCAGCAGATTAGGGGTACATAGGTATAATTTAGGTTGCAGCGGTGTACGGAGCGGCAGATTAGGGGTACATAGGGATAACGTAGCTGGCGGCGGTGTACGGAGCGGCAGATTAGGGGTTAATAATAATATGCAGGGGTCAGCGATAGCGGGGGCGGCAGATTAGGGGTTAATAAGTGTAAGGTTAGGGGTGTTTAGACTCGGGGTTCATGTTAGAGTGTTAGGTGCAGACTTAGGAAGTGTTTCCCCATAGGATACAATGGGGCTGCGTTAGGAGCTGAACGCTGCTTTTTTGCAGGTGTTAGGTTTTTTTCAGCTCAAACAGCCCCATTGTTTCCTATGGGGGAATCGTGCACAAGCATGTTTTTGAAGCTGGCCGCGTCCGTAAGCAACTCTGGTATTGAGAGTTGCAGTGGCGGTAAATATGCTCTACGCTCCCTTTTTGGAGCCTAACGCAGCCCTTCTGTGAACTCTAAATACCAGCGGTATTTAAAAGGTGCGGGAGAAAAAAAGCCAGCATAGCTAACGCACCCCTTTGGCCGCAGAACTCTAAATCTAGCCGATAGGGATTAGGTGTAATTTTTTTAATTTTTTATAATTTGGTTTATTATTTTCTGACTTTTTTATTTTTTGTAATTTATGATTAATTTATTATTATTTTTAAAGTAATGTTAGGTTTTAAATTGTAACTTAGTTTTTTTAATTTAGGTAATAGGGGTTAATTTAGGGGGTGTTAGGTTAGGGGGTTTAGTAATTTAAATAGGTTAATTGCGTTGTGGGGGTTTGGCAGTTTAGGGGTTAATAGATTTGAGTTAATGGCAGTTTAGGGGTTAATAGATTTATTAGGTTAATTGTGATGTGGTTAATGGCGGATTAGGGGTTAATAGTTTAATTAGGATAATTGTGATGTGGGTGAATGTAGGGTTAGGGGTAAATAAATATATTATGGAGATCACGGTGTGGGTGAATGGCGGATTAGGGGTTAATAGTTTAATTAGGCATATTGCGTTGTGAGGGTGGTCGGTTTAGGGGTTAATACTTTTATTATTAGTTGCAATGTGGTATGTGTGTGTGCGGATATAGGGGGTTTTATGTGTCGTTTTTTTTTTCAGAGGCGTGTTAGACTTTTACGGGAGATTTAACTTTTTTTTATTTTCGTAGGCGACTCCAGAAATTTGTATTTACGCACATTTCAGGACATCGCTAGTTAATCCGATTTACGGCAGTTTATGAACTGCCGGCGGAGTTTATGTGATTCCCCGATGTGCAAGGTGAAATTATGGGCGACTGTAACATATCTCAGCCTAATGTCACTATCCTTTTAAGACTGCCTTTCCTGATTCTGACAATTAATGCTGGTTTGGGCAGTATTTGCATTCAGCTTGCCTGCCTGATTAATCATTCATGCACCTGATTCCCTCAGCCTCTTTTTAAGCCTTCTCAGGTCTAATGTGCTTTGCATTAACTTTGAAGTTGTGTTCCTGATCATGAAGGTCTGTGGCTGTGTCTGTGGCTGATCCTGCATGAATTCTACCAACTTATTCAAGCTTCAGTTTTCCCTATTTCCTCTGCTTAAAATCATCAAATCGCAAGTATCCAAATAATTCCATTTTGTTACCTGGACACTGCTACTTAACAAACTCTGAACTTTATTATAAATCAAGTATACTTTTGGTTATCATCACTCTCTAATTATTACAACAGCATCTTACTCAGAACTTTATAACTATTCTCTGCAACAAGTTGTCATAGCTGAAATATCCTTCTACAAATATGTTAACATATTCAGAACTCTGCATCTATGTGTTCAGTTAAAAGCTTTCATGTGATTCTCCAATATATGCACAAACAGTAATTGATGCCTTAAACTTGCAACTTGACTATCACCTGTGCTGCTCTGATTATTACTGACATACAGCTCTATATAATATTATGTACTGTGAACCTGCAACAAACCTTAGTTTGCATCTAAGTGTCAATCTTCTACCAGTTTACTCTGAAGCCTGAACATTCCACATTGCTATATTTTTCTCTCATTGAATCCTGCAGCTACTCCTATTAACTAACTATAAGTCACAGTAAAGCCAGAATAAATTGTATACATATGTTGCACACTCCATGAATTCTACAACTATGAATCACAGAATATCATCTATCCACGTCCAGGATACTCTTCCCCGGGTCAGGGGTCGCTGTCTTCAAATCCCTACCACTGCCCCAAGGGTCTGTGTCCTGAGTGCATGTACACCGGAACATTACAGCGACGCGGGTTTCAGCAGTTACGCTGAAGTTTGTGCCGCATATGTAATCTCGCCCCAGATGTTTACATTATAGCTCCTTATACATCCTTAGAGCCGGGGAGTAACATCTCCTAAAATTTTACTAAGGCTCTTAGCTTTTTGGAGTATTCAACATCATCTATATACAAATGCTCCTTCATGTGTTCTAAAAAGTGTGTGTCTGGCTTCTCAGTATTCAGTATCAGTTTAATCCTGAATTAAAAATAAAATTGTCACCCTGACATGTAAAAATTTAACCATAGGTGTCCATCCTCAGGCCCAAAGGCAACCAATCAGCCCATTGTTGGTTTTAATTTACTTTCATTAACCAGAGTGTATAGATTATATAGATATAAATACAGTGTGTGTGTATAAAACAATATAGTGAGGGGGGTGGAAGTCTTGGTGAGTTCCCTCACTTGTTTTTGTAGGACGTGACCCCTGGTCGGAAGGGGTTTCCATCTCCAAAGATGTTTAAGAACTCCCACCAACCTAAAAATAGGTTGGTATATGATGGAGCAAATTTTTCTCCCATGGCTGTTCCACATCTTTAGAGATAGAAAACACCCTGAAATTGGAAGAAATTGTGGGTTAACAGGAAGAGTCACTCTTAATACATATTGTTGAAACTCCTCAGCTCAATCAGTAAAATTCCTCAAAAAGAAACTGTCCTCTTTTAACCCTTCATCATGGGGTATTGAGGAATATAAAGACACCACATCCCCTATAACCCAACAGTGTCTTTCCACTTCAGACTCTGCATGATTTTAAAAATATGGTTTGTGTCCCTAACATATGACGGTAAAGATGTTACGAGAGGTTGGAGTATTGAGTCAAGCCACTGGCATAGGTGTTGCAGCAATGACCCTATCCCACTGACTATTGGGCGACCTTGTATATCTGACAGAGATTTATGTATCTTTTGAAGATGGGGGAACAGGGGTATTCTTGGATTCTCCACATCTAAATAATCTGCTGTATTATCATCTAGAAAACCCTGTTCTAAATCATCATTCAAGATCTGACACAATTCAACTCTGTACAAAATTTGTAATGTCTCTGGGTAGTGTCAAATAGTAATAGTCATTATTTAATTTTCTTAATGCCTCATTGATGTATACTATTTTATCAAGTACCACCACTGTACTGCCTGTATTGGCATTCTTAATAGCTATATCAGAATTCTATTGTAGTGATTTCAGTTGTATCTTTTCTTGTTTGGTTAAGTTGTGTTCAGTGTGTCCCATTGCTGTTTTAAGTTTAATTAAATTCAGTTCTATTCTTTTAAAAAAGGTCTCCACTATATGTACCCTACTCTGTATGGGGTAGAATCTGGGCTTAGACCTAAATTATTTGCTTCTATTGGTATATCCTGAACACACAGGTGTCTCTAATTAGAGATCCTGTAAAGCTACCACATCAAAGGGATCCTGTAAAGCTATCAAATCACAGGGATTCTGTAAAGCTATCACATCACAGGGATCCTAAAAAGCTATCAAATCACAGGGATCCTGTAAAGCTATCACATCACAGGGATCCGGTAAAGCTATCACATCACAGGGATCCGGTAAAGCTATCACATCACAGGAATCTTGAAATGTGAGATCAACAAGTACACAGATAGAGGGATTCACCATGTCCCTATATTACTGTTGTTTTCCTTAACATAATAATGTCTTCTTAAAGTAATGTTCCTAATTAGGCGATTAACATGATTTATAGAGGCTTACTTATCAACTTACTTGTATTCGACGGCACCAATACGCTCGCCTAAGATCACCTAACATCGCTGCCGCGGACCTGAATACATTATTCAAAGTTACCAAAAAAGCTGTCAAAAAGCCGCGCACCAAGTACGGGACGATGAGCAGCGGACTGTTGTTAACTGACAGTCATTGATCTCGCTGCTCTTCGGCTTTTTCCCAGCTTTATTGGCATACTGTCACTAAACACCCACACTATACTACACTGTTTTACCCCTATCCTGCTGCTCATGGAACCCGTCGCAACTAAATAAAGTTATTAAATCCTAAACCGCCGCTCCCGGAGCCCACCGCCACTCTAATAAATGTATTAACCCCTATCCTGCCGCTCCTGGAGCCCACCACCACCTACATTATGTTATTAACCCCTAATATGCCGTCCCCTACACCGCCGCCACCTACATTATGTTATTAATCCCTAATATGCCCCCCCACACCGCCGCCACCTACATTATACTTATTAACCCCTAATCTGCCTTCCCTAACGTCACTGCTACTATATTAAATTTATTAACCCCTAAACCTAAGTCTAACCCTAACCCTAACACCCCCTAAACTTAAATATAATTTAAATGAATCTAAATAAAATTCCTATCATTACCTAAATTATTCCTATTTAAAACTAAACACTTACCTATAAAATAAACCCTAAGCTAACTATTTAATAACTACCTAGCTAAAATAAATACAAATTGACCTGTAAAATAAAACCTAACCTAAGTTACACTAACACCTAACACTACAATTAAATAAATTACCTAAATTAAATGCAATTAACTAAATTATATACTATTATCTAAAGTACAACCCCCCCACTAAATTACAGAAAATAAAAAACAAATGACAAGATATTTAAACCAATTACACCTAATCTAATAGAAGTGTTCACATATAAATATGCTAAATTGGATGCGCCTAGATGTGTTATACGTGAAATGTTAAAGTGTATACCATATAGTCATAACTTATACACTAAAGTGGTGAGTGAAATTTTGTCAAAACAGTGCTAACAACACCAGTATATCACAGTGGATTTCCAAACCGTGCTAAAAATAAGAATACAGATATTATAAAAAACAGAATTTATGCTTACCTGATAAATTTCTTTCTCCTACGGTGTGTCCGGTCCACGGCTTCATCCTTACTTGTGGGAATATTCTCTTCCCCAACAGGAAATGGCAAAGAGAGCACAGCAAAAGCTGCCCATACAGCCCCCCCCTCTGGCTCCGCCCCCAGTCATTCGACCGATGGTTAGGAGAAAAAGGAGAAACCATAGGGTGCCGTGGTGACTGTAGTGTATAGAAAGAAAAAAATTTGAAACCTGACTAAAAGCCAGGGCGGGCCGTGGACCGGACACACCGTAGGAGAAAGAAATTTATCAGGTAAGCATAAATTCTGTTTTCTCCTACATTGGTGTGTCCGGTCCATGGCTTCATCCTTACTTGTGGGAACCAATACCAAAGCTTTAGGACACGGATGAAGGGAGGGAACAAGTCAGGTTACCTAAACGGAAGGCACCACGGCTTGCAAAACCTTTCTCCCAAAAATAGCCTCCGAAGAAGCATAAGTATCGAATTTGTAAAATTTGGCAAAAGTGTGCAGAGAAGACCAAGTCGCTGCCTTACATATCTGATCAACAGAAGCCTCGTTCTTGAAGGCCCATGTGGAAGCCACAGCTCTAGTAGAGTGAGCTGTAATTCGTTCAGGAGGCTGGCCGACCGGCAGTCTCATAAGCCAATCGGATGATGCTCTTCAGCCAAAAAGAAAGAGAGGTAGCAGTAGCTTTCTGTCCTCTCCTCTTACCAGAATAAACGACAAATAAAGATGAAGTCTGTCTGAAATCCTTTGTTGCATCTAAATAGAATTTTAAAGCACGGACCACATCTAAATTGTGTAACAAACGTTCCTTCTTCGAAACTGGATTCGGACACAGAGAAGGAACAACTATTTCCTGGTTAATATTCCTGTTGGAAACCACTTTTGGAAGAAAACCAGGTTTGGTACGCAAAACATCCTTATCTGCATGGAATACCAGATAGGGTGGATCACACTGCAATTCAGAAACTCTTCTAGCAGAAGAAATAGCAACCAAAAACAGAACTTTCCAAGATAGTAACTTAATATCTATGGAATGTAGAGGTTCAAACGGAACCCCTTGAAGAACTGAAAGAACTAAATTTAGACTCCATGGAGGAGTCATGGGTCTGTAAACAGGCTTGATTCTGACTAAGGCCTGTACAAAAGCTTGTACATCTGGCACAGCTGTCAGGCGTTTGTGTAACAAAACAGACAAAGCAGATATTTGTCCTTTTAGAGAACTCGCTGACAACCCTTTATCCAAACCCTCTTGGAGAAAGGAAAGAATCTTAGGAATTTTAATTTTACTCCAAGAGAATCCCTTGGATTCACACCAACAGATATATTTTTTCCATATTTTATGGTAAATTTTCCTAGTCACAGGTTTTCTGGCTTGGACCAGAGTATCTATAACTGAATCTGAAAACCCACGCTTAGATAAAATCAAGCGTTCAATTTCCAAGCAGTCAGCTGCAGAGAGACTAGATTTGGATGTTCGAATGGACCTTGCACTAGAAGATCCTGTCTCAAAGGTAGCTTCCATGGTGGAGCCGATGACATATTCACCAGGTCTGCATACCAAGTCCTGCGTGGCCACGCAGGAGCTATCAGAATCACTGAGGCCTTCTCCTGTTTGATCCTGGCTACGAGCCTGGGGAGGAGAGGAAATGGTGGAAACACATAAGCTAGGTTGAACGACCAAGGCGCCACTAATGCATCCACCAGTGTCGCCTTGGGATCCCTGGATCTGGACCCGTAGCGAGGAACCTTGAAGTTCTGACGAGACGCCATCAGATCCATGTCTGGAATGCCCCATAATTGAGTTAACTGGGCAAAGACCTCCGGGTGGAGTTCCCACTCCCCCGGATGGAAAGTCTGACGACTCAAATAATCCGCCTCCCAGTTGTCTACTCCTGGGATGTGAATTGCAGATAGATGGCAGGAGTGATCCTCCGCCCATTTGATGATCTTGGATACCTCTCTCATTGCCAAGGAACTCTTGTTTCCTCCATGATGATTGATGTAAGCTACAGTCGTCATGTTGTCCGACTGAAATCTTATGAATCCGGCCTTCGCTAGTTGAGGCCAAGCCTGGAGCGCATTGAATATCGCTCTCAGTTCCAGAATGTTTATCGGGAGAAGAGACTCTTCCCGAGACCATAGACCCTGAGCTTTCAGGGAGTTCCAGATCGCGCCCCAGCCTAATAGACTGGCGTCGGTCGTGACAATGACCCACTCTGGTCTGCGGAAACTCATTCCCTGAGACAGGTGATCCTGAGTCACCAACGGAGTGAGTCTCTGGTAAACTGGTCTACTTGAATCTGGGGAGACAAGTCTGCATAATCCCCATTCCACTGTTTGAGCATGCACAGTTGCAATGGTCTTAGATGAATTTGAGCAAAAGGAACCACGTCCATTGCTGCAACCATTAGACCTATTACTTCCATGCACTGAGCTATGGAAGGCTGAGGAATAGATTGAAGAACTTGACAAGCATTTAGAAGCTTTAATTTTCTGACCTCTGTCAGAAAAATCTTCATTTCTACAGAATCTATTATTGTTCCCAGAAAAGGAACTCTTGTAGACGGGGACAGGGAACTCTTTTCCATGTTCACCTTCCACCCGTGAGACCTGAGAAAAGCTAATACAATGTCTGTATGAGCCCTTGATCTGGAAAGGGACGACGCTTGGATTAGGATGTCGTCTAGGTAAGGTGCCACTGCAATGCCCCTCGGTCTTAGAACCACTAGAAGGGACCCTAGCACCTTTGTGAAAATTCTGGGAGCAGTGGCTAAACCGAATGGAAGAGCCATGAACTGTTAATGTTTGTCCAGAAAGGCGAACCTTAGGAACTGATGATGATCTTTGTGGATAGGGATATGTAGGTACGCATCCTTTAAATCCACGGTAGTCATGTATTGACCCTCCTGGATTGTTGGTAAAATCGTTCGAATGGTTTCCATTTTGAACGATGGAACTCTGAGGAATTTGTTTAGAATTTTTAAATCCAGAATTGGTCTGAAAATTCCCTCTTTTTTGGGAACTACAAACAGGTTTGAGTAAAACCCCTGACCTTGTTCCACTGTTGGAACTGGGTGTATCACTCCCATCTTTAATAGATTTCCTACGCAATGTAAGAATGCCTGTCTCTTTATCTGGTCTGAAGATAAGCGAGACATGTGGAACTTTCCCCTTGGAGGAAGTTCCTTGAATTCTAGAAGATAACCCTGAGAGACTATTTCTAGTGCCCAGGGATCCTGAACATCTCTTGCCCAAGCCTGAGCAAAGAGAGAAAGTCTGCCCCCTACTAGATCCGGTCCCGGATCGTTGGCTACCCCTTCATGCTGTCTTGGTAGCAGCAGCAGGCTTCTTGGCCTGGTTAACCTTGTTCCAGCCTTGCATTGGTTTCCATGCTGGCTTAGCCTGGGAAGCGTTACCCTCTTGTCTAGAGGCTGCAGAGTTAGGAGACGGTCCGTTCCTGAAGTTGCGAAAGGAACGAAAATTAGATTTGTTCTTAGCCTTGAAAGGCCTATTCTGTGGGAGGGCATGGCCCTTTCCCCCAGTGATGTCTGAAATAATCTCCTTCAATTCTGGCCCAAAAAGGGTCTTACCTTTGAAAGGAATATTAAGCAATTTTGCCTTGGATGACACATCCGCCGACCAAGATTTTAGCCAAAGCGCTCTGCGCGCCACAATTGCAAAACCTGAATTTTTCGCCGCTAATTTCGCCAATTGCAAAGCGGCATCTAAAATAAAGGAATTAGCCAACTTTAGTGCGTGAATTCTGTCCATGACTTCCTCATATGGAGTCTCCTTATTGAGCGAATTTTCTAATTCCTCGAACCAAAAAGACGCAGCCGTGGTGACAGGAATAATGCACGAAATTGGCTGAAGAAGGAAACCTTGCTGAACAAATATCTTTTTAAGCAATCCTTCCAATTTTTTATCCATAGGATCTTTGAAAGCACAACTGTCCTCAATGGGAATAGTCGTGCGCTTGCCCAACGTAGAAACTGCTCCTTCAACCTTAGGGACTGTTTGCCATGCGTCCCTTCTGGGGTCGACAATGGGGAACATTTTCTTAAATATAGGAGGTGGGACAAAAGGTATACCTGGCTTCTCCCACTCCTTGTTCACTATGTCCGCCACCCTCTTGGGTATTGGAAAGGCATCAGCGTGCATAGGGATCTCAAGGAATTTGTCCATTTTGCACAGTTTCTCTGGAATTACCAAAGAGTCGCAATTGTCAAGAGTAGTTAGCACCTCCTTAAGCAGGGCGCGGAGATGTTCTAACTTAAATTTAAACGTCACGATATCAGGTTCTGCCTGCTAAGAAACTTTTCCTGAATCAGAAATTTCTCCCTCAGACAGCCCCTCCCTCACTGCCAATTCAGACTGGTGTGAGGGTATTACAGATAAACTATCATCAGCGCCCACTTGCTCATCCTCTGTATTCAAAACTGAGCAATCACGCTTTCTGGGAAGTGTTGGCAGCTTGGATAAAAGATTTGCTATAGAATTATCCATTACTGCAGTTAATTGATGCATAGTAACAAGCATTGGCGCGCTAGATGTACTAGGTGTCGCCTGCGCGGGCATAACTGGTGTTGACACAGAAGGAGAGGATGATGAACTATCCCCACTACCTTCATTTGAAGAATCATCTTGGGCAACCTTATTAAATGTGACATTACTGTCCTTACTTTGTTTGGACGCCATGGCACAATTTTCACATACATTTAAAGGGGGAATCACCTTGGCCTCCATACACACAGAACATAATCTATCTGAAGGTACAGACATGTTAGACAGACTTAGTCAGGCTATTAATGCAAAAAAAACGTTTTTAAACAAAACCGTTACTGTCACTTTAAATAATAAACAGAGTACACTTTATTTCTGAATGTTTGAAAAACTATGAAGGAATTATCAGATTTTTACGAAATTTGCACCCTAGTGTCTTAATGCTTTGAAAGTATTGCACACCAAATTTCAAGTCTTTAACCCCTTAAATGAGCAAACCGGAGCTAATTGTTCAATTTAGCAGTTTAAACCCACTACAGTCCCTGCCACAGCCTTTTGCTGCGGCTTTACCTTCCTTGGGGGTTATTCACCACAGAAATAAGCCTCTTAGAATCGTTTTTGTGGCCACAGGACCCTCTCACATGAAGCTGCATGCACTGCTTCCAGAAGTAACTGCGCAATTAAGGCGCGAAAATGAGGCTTCCTCCCTCTGCATACCAGAGTGAAGGGGCCTTTCTGACTAGATTAGGTGTCTAACACACTGCCAGGCGTAATAAAACGTTCCCAAAAGTGTTTCCAAGTCTCAAAACACTCCAAAAATCATATAAATATTATATAAATAAATCGATTTAGCCCACAAAAGTGTCAACCAGTATATAGCCCATTTATAAGCCTTCATTTTGTTATGAGTCTAAGAAAATGGATTACCGATCCCAAAAGGGAAATGACAGTCTTCTAGCAAAACATACATTCCCAAATAAGACTGCTGTTATCTAAGGCGCCAGCCAGTGGCAAATTGCCAGATAAGAAAAGACTAAGCTTCAAAAAGGTCTCTTCTATAGCTGAGACCTGTTTACTTTTAACTGTCTATTTGTGGTCAAAATCATTTACAAAAAGTGCTAGGCTGAGTCAGCGATTAAAAGGATAGGGGTTACATAACCCGGTACTAGTGCCCCTGACACGCGTTTCACATTACGCTTCCTCAGAGGGGAAGCGTTTCACATTACGCTTCCTTTTAATCGCTGACTCAGCCTAGCACTTTTTGTAAATGATTTTGACCACAAATAGACAGTTAAAAGTAAACAGGTCTCCGCTATAGAAGAGACCTTTTTGAAGCTTAGTCTTTTCTTATCTGGCAATTTGCCACTGGCTGGCGCCTTAGATAACAGCAGTCTTATTTGGGAATGTATGTTTGCTGTTCACTTACAACTTCCACCTCTAATAGTGCCAGCGCTATGTTATAATTTGGGCTGAATCAATATTGTGGCATACTCTCTGTAATAAATAGTGTATATACTTTATTCTGAAGGTAACCATATTTTGGTGTTTTACTCACATAACATCAATATTATTGGGCAATATATATCAATACAAGTTGCTAGCTCACACCTGTGGATTCGAGCAGGGTGTGTGATTAGGCTAACATTTGCACTAATGAATATAGGGAGCCAATGACATATGATCTCAGGCTTCAGTGATAGTGAGATTTTGTGCTGAACGTATAATTTGTTACATCTTAACATTTGCCTTGAACTTTATTATACGGTTAATTTAAAATACACCTGTTGATTTTGAATATCGTAAGCACCATAATTTTATGCTACAATATTATGAAACCTATATGATTGCAACAGAAATATTATTACATTGTAACTAGTCTTGATCTTAGATGGCCACTCACAGGCACTTAACATATTAGGAGTTGGTTTTTGTATTTCAACCACACATTGTGCAAGGAAATTGTATATCTTATGGTAACAGCCATTGATAGTGACTTATTATATTGACTGATGTGTTATTTCCATCGCAAACAGCGGTGTATATATTTGATTAGAAAAACAAACCCTATTTAGCTATCAGACAGATACAACAATTTTAGTGGTTTGCATACACAGCAACTGTGACATAGAATATTTGCCTAACGGTATAACTAATCTAAGGTTGTTATAAAAACATTAGCGGATCCTATATATCTAAGATCCAGAATCGCCAGTTGCAATATCTGCAAAAAATATTTACAGCACAACCTTTATTCAGTTTGGAACTAGCTACTAAAAATACTTATTCCTGTGTTTGGATAGCTATTTTCATATATTGATCCTCCAGCACACCAATCATATAATATTGTGCTTTTTCCTCACTTGGAGGTTGTGCTTTTTGAAAAGACCCTCAAATTGGGAAGATTTATATTCACACTGTCTATAAATTATTGGTGTACTCCCTGGGTTGAATTACTATAATATATTTGGACGCCCAGGTAGCAACCAACAATTATCTATTCTTGTGCTTTTTGATAGGAAATTATCTCACACTGAGTTTCAGCTAGTTTTAATAGTGTGTGTGTGTGCATGAGTATGAGTCCAGTCGGGCTCCTATTTTTTCTTCAATAAAGTTATTTAGTATAAATGGGGATGCTTGTGTGATTTGATAATTACATTGTTCTTTATTTTCTTTGTCTAATCTTATTTAAATGGGTCCAGTATTATACTAGTCCAGTTACCTGCAGTCTTTCTCTTTGTGGTGCAAGTCTCTCTGCACACATTTATGTACATTCTTCTGAATGTAGTTGGAGTACAATCCTGTAGGTCAATGATATAGAAAAGAAAGAAGGCGCCACAATAGTGCAGGGTCAATGATGTCAGATAATCCCCACTCAGATATCCCGTACTTACAAACTCCAAAGCACTAAACAAGTGCTATATGTGCCTTCTGGGCTCTTGCAGTCGCCCAGTAAACTGCTCAACGATCTGCTGCCAGCTCCTCTGCGATGCCTCAACCCTTTAGCAGTCAGTGTATATGCCGCTCACACAGATTAACTCTCTCCTCTGTGAATGATATTGTGGCTATTTCAGTCCACCAGTGGAGAGGTGATAGAGATGTGCATATAAATAAAAAATATAGAACCGTGGCAAAGTCTATAGTTAAAAGACTTTATTAAAAACTATATTCAGCACACGACGTTTCACGGTCACAGACCGTTTTATCAAGTGTAATACAGTTCTTAAACATACCACGGTATATAAAAGCTCTGTCGGCGTCCTGGGGATCACATTGCGCCTGCGCTCCCATTCATCACTTGATTGGTTACCAAGAGAGGTGTGATGTGAGCGTAGATAGATTAATTAATAAATCTCATTTTAGTCCCTCTGATAGGATCCACACTTTAACCAATCAGGGAATTGAAAATACACACTCCTCCATTATTCTCAAGATCTGTGTAGTCCCAGATATGAGTCGCTTCCAACATAACTTTGCTTGCATACTCAAAACTTTAAATGTATTTGTGGGAGCGCACAACTGTCACGCCAATCAAATGGTTAGTTACCGAAATAGTTGTGATGGTTTCGTGAGCAGTTTGGAGATATACAAAACCCGTTAATCAAGGGGTTTACATAGTGAATTACACTGCCTATACATCTTTACTCGCACATTTGTAGGGATGTATATAATCACGAAATTAGATTACTAGAGATACATCTTTACTCCCATACTTGTAATTTTATAAGTGTAAAATTTGTTAAAAAACAAATGCAAACATATGGCTTTCCACTCAAAAAGATGCCCTCAAACATATGAGGTATGTGCTCGCATCTGTGTTATTGTTAGAGAGAGCGTCCCTCCGCGGGTCCCTTCCTCTCACCCTCTTGTGATTCTGAATAGCCAGCGGGTAAGTCCTTTCACTCGTCTCTGATGAGCAAGGAGGAGCCTCGTGAAACGCGTTAGGCCACGTCCATTGACTACACATAGGACGTACTCTGACGACAGGGATAGCGTTTGCACTGGAGCCGGCTTTTTACAGAGCAACGCTTACCGGATCGAGACAGAGAGGGTCCTGAGACGAGTGAGAGGACTTACCCGCTGGCTATTTAGAATCACAAGAGGGTGAGAGGAAGGGACCGGCGGAGGGACGCTCTCTCTAACAATAACACAGATGCGAGCACATACCTCATATGTTTGAGGGCATCTATGTGAGTGGAAAGCCATATGTTTGTATTTGTTTTTAATCATTAAAATATTTTATATCTACACTTAGATCGTCCGTGTACTGTTTGGTGCGCTCCTGTTTTCTTGTGTCTTGACAGGGAGTTTTAACATATGTCTATACATAATCACAAAGAGTCCCAGCCAAGGAGTCTTAGAAATAAATTAAATTTTTAATTTTTACAAATGCAAAATCATAAAAAAGAAGAACACAAAAGATGAGAGCTTACTCATATCCACACATACCCCATCCACCAAACATATCCATACTCCCTCCAAGTAATCCTAAACATGAACTATAGAATAATACTCCAATAAGAGTAATAAATCTAAGCAAGAAAACACCTCCCGGGCGTCCCCAGGGAGTGAAGACACACTCCACCTGTCACTCAAAAAGATCTGTTAGTATAGCTTCAAATGTAATAAAACAAACCATAGTGCACAATATTTCACAATGTAACAATATCCTCATATAACATCAATTACGGTCCAGAAAATAAACAATCCATGTTATGATATTTGTATCCAAACTGAAAAAGAAAAAAGAGACTTTCTTATGTAAAGTTCAAAATAAAGATACAAACTCAAATGTCTTTTCATGTATTAGACCCAAAACCAGAAATAAAAGTTCTTGGTGCAATGTATGAGAGATGGTCTGAGAAATAATAACTTTTAGCCAGCACTAGAACCCAGATCCTGTGGGTATAAGACGTTATATGCTCAATCAGTGAAATTGATGTACAATAGAATGTCCTTATAAAAGACTTGTAAAGAAGGCACTTTATGCAGTAACAATGCAGCCCATATAGTATACGGCTTAAATCTCAATTTTGTAACCACCGATATATGTTGCCGGTTGCCAAACTAATAGCGAGGTACATTCATTTAGTAAGTCCAACCTCACACCCTTTGATATTCACTCACGGTAAAGCTGTAGTATTGTATAGTATACCTGAATGCTCCTAACCTGTACCAGGACAGATCAATAAATTGCAGCATCAGTGTCTCTGTGCAGGTAATTGTAATTATAGCAAAGCTGCAGGGCTAGTTGTAAGCTACGATATTACCTGTGTCATCAGATTTGTCAGTACTGTGAGACTCTGAGGCCTAGTTCTCAACGTGTCAACTTTCCTGCCTTCGCCGGCCCAATACGCCCACCTAAGCTCGCCTACCATCGCCGTCGCAGACCTGCAAAATTTCGCCTAAGTTATCAATAAATCTGTCAAAAAGCGGCGCACCAAGTATGGGGCGATGAGCAGCGGACTGTGAGAGTTATCACTCATCCGATCTCGCTGCTCTTCGGCTTTTTGACAGCTTTATTGCTAGCCTGTCACTAAGCACCCACACTAAACTACACTGTTCTACCCCCTATACCGGCGCCCCCGGAGCCCCTCCGCAACTAAATAAAGTTATTAACCCCTAAACCGCCGCTCCTACATTATACCTATTAACCCCTATCCTGCCCCCCCTATACCGCCGCCACCTATAATAAAGTTATTAACCCCTATCCTGCTGATCCCAGACCTCGCCGCAACTAAATAAATAGTTTAACCCCTAAACCGCCGCTTCCGGACCCCGCCACAACCTATATTAAATTTATTAACCCCTAATCTGCCTCCCTTACATCGTCGCCACCTATAATAAATGTATTAATCCCTATCCTGCCCCCCCCTACACCGCCGCCACTGTAATAAAATTATTAACCCCTAAACCTAAGTCTAACCCTAACACCCCCCAACTTAAATATTAATTAATTAAATCTAAATAATATTTCTATTATTAACTAAATTAATCCTATTTAAAACTAAATACTTATCTATAAAATAAACCCTAATATAGCTACAATATAAATAATAATTATATTGTAGCTATCTTAGGATTTATTTTTATTTTACAGGTAACTTTCAATTTATTTTAACTAGGTACAATAGCTATTAAATAGTTATTAACTATTTAATAGCTTACCTAGCTAAAAAAAAGAGAAATTTACCTGTAAAATAAAAACTAACCTAAGTTACAATTACACCTAACACTACACTATACTTTAATAAATTATTCCTATTTAAAACTATAAACTTACCTGTAAAATAAACTCTAAGATAGCTACAATGTAATTAATAATTACATTGTAGCTATTTTATGATTTATATTTATTTTACAGGTAACTTTGTATTTATTTTAGCTAGTTAGAATAGTTATTAAATAGTTATTAACTATTTAATAACTACCTAGCTAAAAGAAATACAAAATTACCTGTAAAATAAATCCTAACCTAAGTTACAATTAAACCTAACACTACACTATCATTACATTAATTAAATAAATTAAATACAAATAACTACAATTAAATACAATTACATAAACTAACTAAAGTACAAAAAATAAAAAAAGCTAAGTTACAAAAAATAAAAAAAATAAGTTACAAACATTTAAAAAATATTACAACAATTTTAAGCTAATTACACCTAATCTAAGCCCCCTAATAAAATAACAAAGCCCCCCAAAATAAAAAAATGCCCTACCCTATTCTACATTAAAAAAGTTCAAAGCTCTTTTACCTTACCAGCCCTTAAAAGGGCCTTTTGCGGGGCATGCCCCAAAGAAAACTGCTCTTTTGCCTGTAAAAGAAAAATACAACCCCCCCCACATTAAAACCCACCACCCACATACCCCTAATCTAACCCAAACCCCCCTTAAAAAACCTAACACTACCCCCCTGAAGATCATCCTACCTTGAGTTGTCTTCAGCAAAGCCGACCCACCGATGGAACCGAAGAGGAGATCCAGAGAGGCAGAAGTGATCCTCCAAGGGGCGCTGAAGAAGTCTTCCATCCGATGAAGTCATCATCCAGGCGGCGCTGAAGAAGTCTTCCATCCAGGCGATGTCATCTTCCAAGCGGCGCTGTAGAAGTCTTCCATCCGGGCGGTCATCTTCCAAGCGGGGTCTTCAATCTTCTTTCTTCAGGATCCATCTTCATTCAGCCGACGCGGAACATCCTTCTTCCCCGACGGACTAACGACGAATGAAGGCTCCTTTAAGGGACGTCATCCAAGATGGCGTCCCTTTAATTCTGATTGGCTGATAGGATTCTATCAGCCAATCGGAATTAAGGTACTAAAAATCTGATTGGCTGATTGAATCAGCCAATCAGATTGAGCTTGCATTCTATTGGCTGATCGGAACAGCCAATAGAATGCGAGCTCAATCTGATTGGCTGATTGGATCAGCCAATCGGATTGAACTTCAATCTGATTGGCTGATTCAATCAGCCAATCAGATTTTTCCTACCTTAATTCCGATTGGCTGATAGAATCCTATCAGCCAATCGGAATTGAAGGGACGCCATCTTGGATGACATCCCTTAAAGGAGCCTTCATTCGTCGTTAGTCCATCGGGGAAGAAGGATGTTCCGCGTCGGCGGCATGAAGATGGATCCTGAAGAAAGAAGATTGAAGACCCCGCTTGGAAGATGACATCGCCCGGATGGAAGACTTCTTCAGCACCGCTTGAAAGATGACATCGCCCGGATGGAAGACTTCTTCAGCGCCACCTGGATGATGACTTCATCGGATGGAAGACTTCTTCAGCGCCCCTTGGAGGATCACTTCTGCCGCTCCGGATCTCCTCTTCGGTTACATCGGTGGGTCGGCTGGCTGAAGACAACTCAAGGTAGGATGATCTTCAGAGGGGTAGTGTTAGGTTTTTTTAAGGGGGGTTTGGGTTTTTCTTTTACAGGCAAAAGAGCTGAATTCTTTGGGGCATGCCCCGCAAAAGGCCCTTTTAAGGGCTGGTAAGGTAAAAGAGCTTTGAACTTTTTTAATTTAGAATAGGGTAGGGCATTTTTTTATTTTGGGGGGCTTTGTTATTTTATTAGGGGGCTTAGATTAAGTGTAATTAGCTTAAAATTGTTGTAATATTTTTTAAATGTTTGTAACTTATTTTTTTTATTTTTTGTAAATTAGCTTTTTTATTTTATGTAATTGTATTTAATTGTAGTTATTTGTATTTAATTTATTTAATTAATGTAATGATAGTGTAGTGTTAGGTTTAATTGTAACTTAGGTTAGGATTTATTTTACAGGTAATTTTGTATTTCTTTTAGCTAGGTAGTTATTAAATAGTTAATAACTATTTAATAACTATTCTAACTAGCTAAAATAAATACAAAGTTACCTGTAAAATAAATATAAATCCTAAAATAGCTACAATGTAATTATTAATTACATTGTAGCTATTTTAGGGTTTATTTTACAGTTAAGTATTTAGTTTTAAATAGGAAAAAAATTATTAAAGTATAGTGTAGTGTTAGGTGAAATTGTAACTTAGTTTAGGATTTATTTTACAGGAAAATTTCTCTTTATTTTAGCTAGGTAAGCTATTAAATAGTTAATAACTATTTAATAGCTATTGTACCTAGTTAAAATAAATTGAAATTTGCCTGTAAAATAAATATAAATCCTAAGATAGCTACAATATAATTATTATTTATATTGTAGCTATATTAGGGTTTATTTTATAGATAAGTATTTAGTTTTAAATAGGATTAATTTAGTTAATAATAGAAATATTATTTAGATTTATTTAATTAATATTTAAGTTGGGGGGTGTTAGGGTTAGGGTTAGACTTAGGTTTAGGGGTTAATACATATATTATAGTTGCGGCGGGGTCAGGGAGCGGCGGTTTAGGGGTTAATACATATATTATAGTTGCGGCGGGGTCAGGGAGCGGCGGTTTAGGGGTTAATCATTTTATTAGAGTGGTGGTGGGCTCCGGGAGCGGCGGTTTAGGGGGTAATACATTTATTTAGTTGCGGCGGTGTAGGGGGGACAGATTAGGGGTGTTTAGACTCGGGGTACATGTTAGGGTGTTAGGTGTAGACAGCTCCCATAGGAATGAATGGGATGTCTGGCAGCTGCGAACATGAACTTTCGCTATGGTCAGACTCCCATTGATTCCTATGGCATCCGCCGCCTTCAGGTACGCTGGGCCGGAAAAGTGCCGAGCGTACCTGCTAGTTTTTTGATAACTAGCAAAAGTAGTCAGATTGTGCCGCACTTGTGTGCGGAACATCTCGAGTGACGTAAGCATCGATCTGTGTCGGACTGAGTCCGGCGGATCGAAGCTTACATCACTAAATTCTACTTTTGCTGGTCTCTAGCCTTTGATAACTAAGGCGAATCAGCCTCGCCACAAATACGCTGCGGAATTCCAGCGTATTTGAGGTTGACGGCTTGATAACTACCCCCCTCTGTCTCCAGCGTAATCTTCGGTGTGGAAATGGACTCACTGTTGTAGGTATCCCATCTCGCTCCTTCCTTTTCACAGGCTAACCAGTGATCGAATTCAGTATAAACCGTGGTTGCCGTAATCAGGGTAAGTGCAGGTGATTGAGTCTTTGCTGGTTCCGACGCGCGTTTCGGGGACTCCTCCCCTTTGTCAAGGAATGTCCAGCCTCAGTGTGAAGGTGAAATTTAAACGCAATGCAAAGTTGATACAAGATACAATGATACAAGACATATTGCTAAATATGGATATTGATAAAGCTCACAGATCTGCCACTCAAACAACATTCATTTCAGATCAATTTATACAGAAACAAATATACAAAAAGCAAAAGAAAACAAAAACAAAAAAACGGGAAGACACAGACCAGAGAGAAAAAGAAAAAGAAAAAAATTAAAATAATTTTTTCATTCTAAGTATACGAATACCAAAAAATAAATACATAGATAAAGTATATACTCAAAAACGAAAAACAGGAGAAAAAATAATATTTAAAACAATTTTATGTTGATACTGAGAATATGCCTGACCAAAATAAATACATAGATAAAGTGCAAATTCTGCACATGGTTACATTAATATATAATTAAAGTATTCCAAATACGTGTATTTACGTTGTCCAAAAGTATCAGTATGTGGAAACTAAGTTGAAGGTTAAACTAACTAGAATTACATCTTAATCTATAAACAATTTTTAATCATACATTATCCTCAATATCATCCGAAATAAAGTCTCAACAAAAAATAAAAAACAAAACGAAAACTAACCTACTAACTAACCTTAGGGAACTGAGATAACTCAATCATACAAAGAGAGTTATATTGTAAGGACAATATAGAATAACATGGGATAATAAACTGTGGTCGTAACAAGAGACCCAGTAATATTTTGTCCTCCTGCTTAATCGTTAAGAATTGTATTCCCTCGCAGTATCAGATGCACCACTACATTGGATAAAGAACAATTCAGACATACTAAAAAGATAATTATATATACAGGAATTATCCCCAGAGGATGACACAGAATCGCAACCTAGAGATTCACAAAAATATTACCTAATCATAGAAAGATAACCTAGGAACACATCCTTGTGCTTCGATAGAGGGGAACTCACTGATTATCAACACTAAGCAGAACCAACCTGATAGCTAGATAAAATTGCCCCAGGAGATGTCCCTATTCAGGCCTCTGGGAACCATAGTATCTAATTTCCTGATCCACTGGGCTTCTTTTCTGAATAGTAGTTGTTGCCTATCCCCCTCTACGTAGGGGTGGTACCCCATCAACAATTTGAAATCGTAATTGGCTTTTGTTGTGTCCAAATCTCGAAAAATGGTGTGCTACCGGGGCATCCTCATCATTGCTGCCTATTGCTGCCTTGTGTTGGCGTATTCTATCTCTGGCCATTTGGGTGGTCTCCCCTACATAGGCTAAACCACATGGACATTTGATAACGTATATCACGTACTTAGAGGTACATGAAAATCGACCATGGATAGGTATCCTTTTCCCGGACAGTGGGTGTGTAATGCTATCCCCTTGTTGCATAGAATGGCACAAGGCACAATTCATGCAAGGAAATGAGCCTTTCTTAGCTATTTCCAATGGGGTTTTTTGGGATCCCCAGTCAGCCCGGATCAGTTCATCTCTGAGGTTTCTATTTCTCCTAAATGAAAAAAGTGGGGTATCAGAAAACGCAGTCCCCACTTGAGCATCATCTCTCAGTAAATGCCAATGATGAAGTATAGATCTCTTCAGATCTCTACTGTGGAACCCAAAGTGACTCACAAATGGAACAGAAAATTTCTTGGGGTCTTGATTCTTTCTAGATAGTAAACTTGTCCTATCAATCTCCAGCACTTTACTCATATTTTGGTTGACAATTTCAAGCGGATAACCTCGGCTCAGAAATTTCTGGGACATCTCCTCTAATCTCTTTGAACAAATTTCTGGGTCATCAACTATTCTTTTAGTTCTTTTTTTTTTATATATATACTTTTTATTAAGATTTTCATCACACATATCATACATTGGAGATTCAAATATCTCAAGAATCATATTACAATCAAGTATCAGATCGGCATCGGAGAACAGAAATACATATCAAACAATAATCTATATGGTGACTATAAAATATTATAGTCCAGCATTAAATACCATAACTGTTCTAATTTAGCATATTTACAGTAACCGGGATGAATGTAACAACACTTTTGCCACAATATTTTACTTTACCTATTGGGATGCCAGGACATAAAAAAGAAGAGTGAAAGGAGAAAAAGAAAGAAGAGAAAAAAAAAAAAACTTACAATAAATACATATATAGCATTCCTCATGCTCTCTCTCCTCCACCCATCTCCCTACAGCCCCTGCCTCTTGTTGATACACCTGAACACTTTAGACTATCCACTGTAGGGGTAAGACCTCTGCTGTAATTAATTCCATAAAGGGTATAGCATTTATAAGCAGTGTTATAAATTGTTTTTGGCTTGGCATCGGCCAAGAGCAGATATATTTCTTTCATTTTTTTAAAAAATTTCTGTAGGATTTTATAGATCTCAATTTCAAATCTTGCCGTTCTATTACTATTTGTAATTTAATAACGTTTACCAGCTCCTGCATACTTGGGGCTACTTTATTTTTCCATCTAGTGAATATTAAATTCCGTGCTGCTAAGATTATTGTATTCAGGAAGATCCTGTCACCCACATTCCCCTTTTTACTCAGAAAGAATATTTGTAATGGATCTAATATCACCCTTACATTCTGATATTTATTTATCCAGTATTGTACTCTTAACCAAAATTGCTGAATTTTGGGACATTCCCATAAACAATGTAATAAATTAGCTTTCTGTTCCCTGCATCTGCTGCATGCACTTTGTTGTGTCGTAGCCCATTTACCTACTCTCTCTGGCGTCAGATGATATTGGTTTATTAATTTGAGTTGAGATTCTCTCCAGTTCACCCTATCTGTCGCTTCCTCTGCCAATTTAATACTTTCAACAATCTCTTCTACTTGTAGTGTAGTGAAATATTTCTGGAGTTTATCTTTCAGGTTATTTATGTGAGATTGTCCCAGTATCAGCATTATTTGTTGGTACCAGTATGAGATCGACCTTATTCCTGCCTTGTAAATCTTAAGACCTGAGTCTATTTGTGCTTGTTGCCAATCAGTGCCAAAAAGGGTATTTTGTGTAACAATATAGTGTCGTGTTTGCAGATATGCAAAAAAAATTTTTGCGGGCAATTGAAATTCTGCAGCTAAATTGGCATATGATTCTATCTCACCGCTCTGTCCCCTTCTTAACTGTGCAAAATCAATAATCCCTTTGGCTTTCCATTCAAGAAATACCTCATTTTGTATTCCAGGTATAAAATCCACACAGCCCACTATGGGTAATTGTCTTGAGACCTGAAACTTCAGACTCAATATATTACAGTACTTTTGCCATGCCCTTACTATATTTGCTATGGTACTAAGGTGTCCAATCTGCCTTGGTAATTTGTTATATGGGCAGTGCAATATGGCCTTTAAATTGTATGGTTTGATCAGCTCTGATTCTAACTCGTAGTGTGTAACATAGTCCGAGTTTGTGAGCCAGTCTAAACCAAATTTCAATATTGTGATAATATTGTAGTATTTGATACTAGGGAGTGCGAATCCTCCAAAATTCTTTTTTACGCATAGTTTTTCTAATGACAGGCGAGGTTTCTTTTTCCCCCAAATAAAACGCGCACATAACTTATTATATCTATCTATATCTCTTTGTGGTATAAAGATTGGTATATTTTGTAGGAGAAATAGTACTTTCGGGAAAAAAATTGTTTTTAGCAGCATTACCCTTGCTGAAAGTGATAGATAATACAGATTCCATTTCTCAAGATTTGCTTGCAAGTTATCAAAAACCACTTTATAATTTAACTGATACCATTCGTCTGGGTTCTTCCCCATTTTAATCCCTAAATAATTAATGTGATTAACCTCTTTAAAAACATTATTTACACTTGATCTAGTTTTGATCACCCACAGTAATTCTGACTTAGAGGGGTTAATTTTATATCCCGTGAAAGTACTAAATCTACCTATGATATCCATCACTAACGGGATATTTTTATCCGCTTCTTGTATGAAAAATAGAATGTCATCTGCATATAAAGATATTAACATCTTCTGTTCCCCTATAGTTAATGCTTGTATGTCCATCCTGATCTTTACTGCGAGGGGTTCGAGTGCTAAATCAAATAGTAGAGGGGAAAGTGGGCACCCCTGACGTGTGCCTTTCTTTTAGTTCTTAATAGTTGGCCCAAGGGAAGATTCTTAATCAGAGAGGGTGGATGAAAGCTTTCATACAAAAGAGTGTTATTTCTATCTGTGGTTTTAGTGAATAAATCACTTCTCAGACGATGGTCCACAACAGATATCATAGTATCCAGAAAACTTACTTGAATTTTACTTGCCTCCATAGGCCTAGATTTAGAGTTCGGCGGTAAAAGGGCTGTTAACGCTCCGCGGGTTTTTTTCTGGCCACACCATAAATTTAACTCTGGTATCGAGAGTTCAAACAAATGCTGCGTTAGGCTCCAAAAAAGGAGCGTAGAGCATTTTTACCGCAAATGCAACTCTCGATACCAGAGCTGCTTACGGACGCGGCCGGCATCAAAAACGTGCTCGTGCACGATTCTCCCATAGGAAACAATGGGGCTGTTTGAGCTGAAAAAAAACCTAACACCTGCAAAAAAGCAGCGTTCAGCTCCTAACGCAGCCCCATTGTTTGCTATGGGGAAACACTTCCTACGTCTGCACCTAACACTCTAACATGTACCCCGAGTCTAAACACCCCTAGCCTTACACTTATTAACCCCTAATCTGCCGCCCACGCTATCGCTGACCCCTGCATTACACTTTTAACCCCTAATCTGCCGCTCCGTAAAACGCCGCCACCTACGTTATCCCTATGTACCCCTAATCTGCTGCCCTAACATCGCCGACCCCTATGTTATATTTATTAACCCCTAATCTGCCCCCCACAACGTCGCCGACACCTACCTACACTTATTAACCCCTAATCTGCCGAGCGGACCTGAGCGCTACTATAATAAAGTTATTAACCCCTAATCCGCCTCACTAACCCTATCATAAATAGTATTAACCCCTAATCTGCCCTCCCTAACATCGCCGACACCTACCTTCAATTATTAACCCCTAATCTGCCAAGCGGACCTGAGCGCTACTATAATAAAGTTATTAACCCCTAATCCGCCTCACTAACCCTATCATAAATAGTATTAACCCCTAATCTGCCCTCCCTAACATCGCCGACACCTACCTTCAATTATTAACCCCTAAACTTCCGATCGGAGCTCACCGCTATTCTAATAAATGGATTAACCCCTAAAGCTAAGTCTAACCCTAACACTAACACCCCCCTAAGTTAAATATAATTTTTATCTAACGAAATAAATTAACTCTTATTAAATAAATTATTCCTATTTAAAGCTAAATACTTACCTGTAAAATAAATCCTAATATAGCTACAATATAAATTATAATTATATTATAGCTATTTTAGGATTAATATTTATTTTACAGGCAACTTTGTAATTATTTTAACCAGGTACAATAGCTATTAAATAGTTAAGAACTATTTAATAGTTACCTAGTTAAAATAATAACAAATTTACCTGTAAAATAAATCCTAACCTAAGTTATAATTAAACCTAACACTACCCTATCAATAAAATAATTAAATAAACTACCTACAATTACCTACAATTAACCTAACACTACACTATCAATAAATTAAATAAACACAATTGCTACAAATAAATACAATTAAATAAACTAGCTAAAGTACAAAAAATAAAAAAGAACTAAGTTACAGAAAATAAAAAAATATTTACAAACATAAGAAAAATATTACAACAATTTTAAACTAATTACACCTACTCTAAGCCCCCTAATAAAATAACAAAGCCCCCCAAAATAAAAAATTCCCTACCCTATTCTAAATTAAAAAAGTTACAAGCTCTTTTACCTTACCAGCCCTGAACAGGGCCCTTTGCGGGGCATGCCCCAAGAATTTCAGCTCTTTTGCCTGTAAAAAAAAACATACAATACCCCCCCCCCAACATTACAACCCACCACCCACATACCCCTAATCTAACCCAAACCCCCCTTAAATAAACCTAACACTAAGCCCCTGAAGATCTTCCTACCTTGTCTTCACCATCCAGGTATCACCGATCCGTCCTGGCTCCAAGATCTTCATCCAACCCAAGCGGGGGTTGGCGATCCATAATCCGGTGCTCCAAAGTCTTCCTCCTATCCGGCAAGAAGAGGACATCCGGACCGGCAAACATCTTCTCCAAGCGGCATCTTCGATCTTCTTCCATCCGGTGCGGAGCGGGTCCATCTTGAAGCAGGCGACGCGGATCCATCCTCTTCTTCCGATGTCTCCCGACTAATGACGGTTCCTTTAAGGGACGTCATCCAAGATGGCGTCCCTCGAATTCCGATTGGCTGATAGGATTCTATCAGCCAATCGGAATTAAGGTAGGAATTTTCTGATTGGCTGATGGAATCAGCCAATCAGAATCAAGTTCAATCCGATTGGCCGATCCCATCAGCCAATCAGATTGAGCTCGCATTCTATTGGCTGTTCCGATCAGCCAATAGAATGCGAGCTCAATCTGATTGGCTGATGGGATCGGCCAATCGGATTGAACTTGATTCTGATTGGCTGATTCCATCAGCCAATCAGAAAATTCCTACCTTAATTCCGATTGGCTGATAGAATCCTATCAGCCAATCGGAATTCGAGGGACGCCATCTTGGATGACGTCCCTTAAAGGAACCGTCATTAGTCGGGAGACATCGGAAGAAGAGGATGGATCCGCGTCGCCTGCTTCAAGATGGACCCGCTCCGCACCGGATGGAAGAAGATCGAAGATGCCGCTTGGAGAAGATGTTTGCCGGTCCGGATGTCCTCTTCTTGCCGGATAGGAGGAAGACTTTGGAGCACCGGATTATGGATCGCCAACCCCCGCTTGGGTTGGATGAAGATCTTGGAGCCAGGACGGATCGGTGATACCTGGATGGTGAAGACAAGGTAGGAAGATCTTCAGGGGCTTAGTGTTAGGTTTATTAAAGGGGGGTTTGGGTTAGATTAGGGGTATGTGGGTGGTGGGTTGTAATGTTGGGGGGGGGGGTATTGTATGTTTTTTTTTACAGGCAAAAGAGCTGAAATTCTTGGGGCATGCCCCGCAAAGGGCCCTGTTCAGGGCTGGTAAGGTAAAAGAGCTTGTAACTTTTTTAATTTAGAATAGGGTAGGGAATTTTTTATTTTGGGGGGCTTTGTTATTTTATTAGGGGGCTTAGAGTAGGTGTAATTAGTTTAAAATTGTTGTAATATTTTTATTATGTTTGTAAATATTTTTTTATTTTCTGTAACTTAGTTCTTTTTTATTTTTTGTACTTTAGCTAGTTTATTTAATTGTATTTATTTGTAGCAATTGTGTTTATTTAATTTATTGATAGTGTAGTGTTAGGTTAATTGTAGGTAATTGTAGGTAGTTTATTTAATTATTTTATTGATAGGGTAGTGTTAGGTTTAATTATAACTTAGGTTAGGATTTATTTTACAGGTAAATTTGTTATTATTTTAACTAGGTAACTATTAAATAGTTCTTAACTATTTAATAGCTATTGTACCTGGTTAAAATAATTACAAAGTTGCCTGTAAAATAAATATTAATCCTAAAATAGCTATAATATAATTATAATTTATGTTGTAGCTATATTAGGATTTATTTTACAGGTAAGTATTTAGCTTTAAATAGGAATAAGTTATTTAATAAGAGTTAATTTATTTCGTTAGATAAAAATTATATTTAACTTAGGGGGGTGTTAGTGTTAGGGTTAGACTTAGCTTTAGGGGTTAATCCATTTATTAGAATAGCGGTGAGCTCCGATCGGAAGTTTAGGGGTTAATAATTGAAGGTAGGTGTCGGCGATGTTAGGGAGGGCAGATTAGGGGTTAATACTATTTATGATAGGGTTAGTGAGGCGGATTAGGGGTTAATAACTTTATTATAGTAGCGCTCAGGTCCGCTCGGCAGATTAGGGGTTAATAAGTGTAGGCAGGTGTCGGCGACGTTGAGGGGGGCAGATTAGGGGTTAATAAATATAATATAGGGGTCGGCGATGTTAGGGGCAGCAGATTAGGGGTACATAGGGATAACGTAGGTGGCGGCGATTTGCGGTCGGAAGATTAGGGGTTAATTATTGTAAGTAGCTGGCGGCGACGTTGTGGGGGGCAGGTTAGGGGTGAATAAATATAATACAGGGGTCGGCGGTGTTAGGGGCAGCAGATTAGGGGTACATAAATATAACGTAGGTGGCGGTCGGCAGATTAGGGGTTAAAAATTTTAATCGAGTGGCGGCGGTGTGGGGGGAGCTCGGTTTAGGGGTACATAGGTAGTTTATGGGTGTTAGTGTACTTTAGGGTACAGTAGTTAAGAGCTTTATAAACCGGCGTTAGCCAGAAAGCTCTTAACTCCTGCTATTTTCAGGCGGCTGGAATCTTGTCGTTAGAGCTCTAACGCTCACTGCAGAAACGACTCTAAATACCGGCGTTAGAAAGATCCCATTGAAAAGATAGGCTACGCAAATGGCGTAGGGGGATCTGCGGTATGGAAAAGTCGCGGCTGAAAAGTGAGCGTTAGACCCTTTAATCACTGACTCCAAATACCGGCGGTAGCCTAAAACCAGCGTTAGGAGCCTCTAACGCTGGTTTTCACGGCTACCGCCGAACTCTAAATCTAGGCCATAGTGAATTGTAAAGATGCATGTGATGCATTAAGCCTCTCAATGAATTTAGATAGATCCTCATCACTCCCTGTCCAGATAAAGAATATGTCATCTATGTAACGATACCAACCTTGTATATGATCTTTAAAGCCTTGGTCTTTGTACACTATTTCTTCCTCAAATTGACCAACAAAAAGATTTGCATATGTTGGGGCTACGTTTGAGCCCATGGCCGTGCATTTTTTCTGTACAAAAAAAGTGTCCTCAAAGAAAAATAAGTTTTCATTAAGAACTATCTCAAATAGATATTTGATAAGCCTTCTTTCACTTGGTGAATATAGATTGTCTTTATTGAGAAAATAGAATATACTTACAATGCCAAGGTCATGAGGAATAGATGTATATAGGCTTGCTATATCTATAGTTACCAGTTGACTATTTGAGGGAACAATATTAGATGCAATTTTGCATAGAAAGTCTGTGGTATCCTGTAAGTTGGAGTCCAGATATTCCAAGAGTGGCCTGATCAGTTGATCCAAAAAAATGGCAATGGGTTGAAAGAATGAATCTGTGCCCGCCATGATGGGCCGGCCTGGGGGATTACACAGCCTTTTATGTATTTTGGGCAATACATAGAAGACTGGTGTGATAAGTTTATCCTTAATCAAGAACTTGGCTTGTTTAGTCGTGATAAGGTCAGAGGCCAGGGCTTCCTCTACTATTTTTGAGTGCAAATCATATATAATTTTCTGCTTAATCAATTGTTCCAAACTTAATGGTTCCTTAACTTCTGGTTCTGTGTTCAAAAAGTCTCTATTTCCTATGCATAAAGTGGCTATCCATGAGGCATCCAGATCAGAATAAGTAAACAACTTACTGCCTTCCATGGTAAAATTCAATCACCACAAATCCAGTATAAATCCAAGGTGTGCTAGTCACAGGCCAACTAAATATATAACAATAAATAGTGACCGCACCACCAATTAGTCAAAAGTGCTCCGGCACGGGATGGAGTCTGGCCCTAGACTCAATAATAATATAATCACAAAGAGTCCCAGCCAAGGAGTCTTAGAAATAAATTCAATTTTTAATTTTTACAAATGCAAAATCATAAAAAAGAAGAACACAAAAGATGAGAGCTTACTCATATCCACACATACCCCATCCACCAAACATATCCATACTCCCTCCAAGTAATCCTAAACATGAACTATAGAATAATACTCCGATAAGAGTAATAAATCTAAGCAAGAAAACACCCCCCGGGCGTCCCCAGGGAGTGAACACACACTCCACCTGTCACTCAAAAAGATCTGTTAGTATAGCTTCAAATGTAATAAAACAACCCATAGTGCACAATATTTCACAATGTAACAATATCCTCATATAACACCAACGCCTCGGTGGAAGCTTAAATAACACTGGTCAAAAAAGATTTTGAGAGAATGAGGAAACACTTTAAAATTAAAGCTAGGGCCAATATGTCTAGACAAGAGAAAAAACTTCTTGAGGAAATTCAGAACCATAGTGACTTGATTCTGAAACCAGCCGATAAGGGCGGTGCTCTTGTCATCATGAATAAAACAAATTACAAATCAGAGGTTTTGAGACAACTAAATGATCAAGAGAATTATGTTAAAGTTACAGGTGACCCGACTATGAGAATTGCAAAGAAAACTCAGAAAATAGTAGAGGAAGCCCTGGCCTCTGAGCTTATAACGACTAAACAAGCCAAGTTCTTGATTAAGGATAAACCTATCACACCAGTCTTCTATGTATTGCCCAAAATACATAAAAGGCTGTGTCATCCCCCAGGCCGGCCCATCGTGGCGGGCACAGATTCTATCTTTCAACCCATTGCCATTTTTTTGGATCAACTGATCAGGCCACTCTTGGGATATCTGGACTCCTACTTACAGGATACCACAGACTTTCTATGCAAAATTGCATCTAATATTGTTCCCTCAAATAGTCAACTGGTAACTATAGATATAGCAAGCCTATATACATCTATTCCTCATGACCTTGGCATTGTAAGTATATTCTATTTTCTCAATAAAGACAATCTATATTCACCAAGTGAAAGAAGGCTTATCAAAGATCTATTTGAGATAGTTCTTTATGAAAACTTCTTTCTCTTTGAGGACACTTTTTTTGTACAGAAAAAAGGCACGGCCATGGGCTCAAACGTAGCCCCAACATATGCGAATCATTTTGTTGGTCAATTTGAGGAAGAAATAGTGTACAAAGACCAAGGCTTTAAAGATCATATACAAGGTTGGTATTGTTACATAGATGACATATTCTTTATCTGGACAGGGAGTGATGAGGATCTATCTAAATTCGTTGAGAGGCTTAATGCATCACATGCATCTTTACAATTCACTATGGAGGCAAGTAAAATTCAAGTAAGTTTTCTGGATACTATGATATCTGTTGTGAACCATCGTCTGAGAAGTGATTTATTCACTAAAACCACAGATAGATATAACACTCTTTTGTATCAAAGCTTTCATCCACCCTCTCTGATTAAGAATCTTCCCTTGGGCCAACTATTAAGAACTAAAAGAATAGTTGATGACCCAGAAATTTGTTCAAAGAGATTCGAGGAGATGTCCCAGAAATTTCTGAGCCGAGGTTATCCGCTTGAAATTGTCAACCAAAATATGAGTAAAGTGCTGGAGATTGATAGGACAAGTTTACTATCTAGAAAGAATCAAGACCCCAAGACATTTTCTGTTCCATTTGTGAATCACTTTGGGTTTCACAGTAGAGATCTGAAGAGATCTATACTCCATCATTGGCATTTACTGAGAGATGATGCTCAAGTGGGGACTGTGTTTTCTGATACCCCACTTTTTCATTTAGGAGAAATAGAAACTTCAGAGATGAACTGATCCGGGCTGACTTGGGATCCCAAAAAAAACCCAGTGGAAATAGCTAAGAAAGGCTCATTTCCTTGCATGAATTGTGCCTTGTGCCATTCTATGCAACAAGGGGATAGCATTACACACCCACTGTCCGGGAAAAGGATACCTATCCATGGTCGATTTTCATGTACCTCTAAGTACGTGATATACGTTATCAAATGTCCATGTGGTTTAGCATATGTAGGGGAGACCACACAAATGGCCAGAGATAGAATACGCCAACACAAGGCAGCGATAGGCAGCAATGATGAGGATGCCCCGGTAGCACACCATTTTTCGAGATTTGGACACAACTGTTGATGGGGTACCACCCCTACGTAGAGGGGGGGATAGGCAACACTTACTATTCAGAAAAGAAGCCCAGTGGATCAGGAAATTAGATACTATGGTTCCCAGAGGCCTGAATAGGGACATCTCCTGGGGCAATTTTATCTAACTATCAGGTTGGTTCTGCTTAGCGTTGATAATCAGTGAGTTCCCCTCTATCGAAGCACAAGGATGTGTTCCTAGGTTATCTTTCTATGATTAGGTAATATTTTTGTGAATCTCTAGGTTGCGATTCTGTGTCATCCTCTGGGGATAATTCCTGTATATATAATTATCTTTTTAGTATGTCTGAATTGTTCTATATCCAATGTAGTGGTGCATCTGATACTGCAAGGGAATACAATTCTTAACGATTAAGCAGGAGGACAAAATAGTACTGGGTCTCTTGTTATGACCACAGTTTATTATCCCATGTAATTCTATATTGTCCTTACAATATAACTCTCTTTGTATGATTGAATTATCTCAGTTCCCTAAGGTTAGTTAGTAGGTTAGTTTTCGTTTTGTTTTTTATTTTTTGTTGGGACTTTATTTCGGATGATATTGAGGATAATGTATGATTAAAAATTGGGTATAGATTAAGATGTAATTCTAGTTATTTTAACCTTCAACTTAGTTTCCACATACTGATACTTTTGGACAACGTAAATACACGTATTTGGAATACTTTAATTATATATTAATGTAACCATGTGCAGAATTTGCACTTTATCTATGCATTTATTTTGGTCAGGCATATTCTCAGTATCAACATAAAATTGTTTTAAGTATTATTTTTTCTCCTGTTTTTCGTTTTTGAGTATATACTTTATCTATGTATTTATTTTTTGGTATTTGTATACTTAGAATGAAAAAATTATTTTCATTTTTTCTTTTTCTTTTTCTCTCTGGTCTGTGTCTTTCCATTTTTTTGTTTTTTGTTTTCTTTTGCTTTTTGTATATTTGTTTCTGTATAAATTGATCTGAAATGAATGTTGTTTGAGTGGCAGATCTGTGAGCTTTATCCATATCCATATTTAGCAATATGTCTTGTATCATTTGAAGGTGCACATAATTAACAACCAATAGGCAACTTTGCATTGCGTTTAAATTTCACCTTCACACTGAGGCTGGACATTCCTTGACAAAGGGGAGGAGTCCCCGAAACGCGCGTCAGAACCAGCAAAGACTCCATCACCTGCACTTACCCTGATTACGACAACCACGGTTTATACTGCATTCGATCACCGGTTAGCCTGTGAAAAGGAAGGAGCGAGATGGGATACCTACAACAGTGAGTCCATTTCCACACCGAAGATTACGCTGGAGACAGAGTCTCATGGTACTGACAAATCTGATGACACAGGTAATATCATAGCTTACAACTGGCCCTGCAGCTTTGCTATAATTACAATTACCTGCACAGAGACACTGATGCTGCAATTTATTGATCTGTCCTGGTACAGGTTAGGAGCATTCAGGTATACCATACAATACTACAGCTTTACCGTGAGTGAATATCAAAGGGTGTGAGGTTGGACTTACTAAATGAATGTACCTCGCTATTAGTTTGGCAACCGGCAACATATATCGGTGGTTACAAAATTGAGATGTAAGCCGTATACAATATGGGCTGCATTGTTACTGCATAAAGTGCCTTCTTTACAAGTCTTTTGTAAGGACATTCTATTGTACATCAATTTCACTGATTGAGCATATAACGTCTTATACCCACAGGATCTGGGTTCTAGTGCTGGCTAAAAGTTATTATTTCTCAGACCATCTCTCATACATTGCATCAAGAACTTTTATTTCTGGTTTTGGGTCTGATACATGAAAAGACATTTGAGTTTGTATCTTTATTTTGAACTTTTCACAAGAAAGTCTCTTTTTTAGTTTGGATACAAATATCATAACATGGATTGTTTATTTTCTGGACCGTAATTGATGTTATATGAGGATATTGTTACATTGTGAAATATTGTGCACTATGGTTTGTTTTATTACATTTGAAGCTATACTAACAGATCTTTTTGAGTGACAGGTGGAGTTTGTCTTCACTCCCTGGGGACGCCCGGGGGGTGTTTTCTTGCTTAGATTTATTACTCTTATCAGAGTATTATTCTATAGTTCATGTTTAGGATTACTTGGAGGGAGTATGGATATGTTTGGTGGATGGGGTATGTGTGGATATGAGTAAGCTCTCATCTTTTGTGTTCTTCTTTTTTATGATTTTGCATTTGTAAAAATTAAAAATTGAATTTATTTCTAAGACTCCTTGGCTGGGACTCTTTGTGATTATATTATTATTGAGTCTAGGGCCAGACTCCATCCTGTGCCGGAGCACTTTTGACTAATTGGTGGTGCGGTCACTATTTATTGTTATATATGTCTATACATGTGTATATATGACTATACCTGTGTATATATGTCTATACATGTGTATATATGTCTTTATTTGTGTATATATGTCTATACATGTGTATATATGTCTATACATGTGTATATATGTCTATACATGTGTATATATGTCTTTATTTGTGTATATATGTCTATACATGTGTATATATGTCTATACATGTCTTTATTTGTGTATATATATGTCTATACATGTGTATATATATATGTCTATACATGTGTATATATGTCTATACATGTGTATATATGTCTATACCTGTGTATATATGTCTATACATATGTATATATGTCTATTCATGTGTATATATGTCTTTATTTGTGTATATATGTCTATACATGTGTATATATGTCTATACAAGTGTATATATGCCTTTATTTGTGTATATATATGTCTATACATGTGTATATATATGTCTATACATGTGTATATATATATATATGTCTATACATGTGTATATATGTCTATACATGTTTATATATGTCTATACCTGCGTATATATGTCTATACATGTGTATATATGTCTATACATGTGTATATATGTCTTTATTTGTGTATATATGTCTATACATGTGTATATATGTCTTTATTTGTGTATATATGTCTATACATGTGTATATATGTCTTTATTTGTGTATATATGTCTATACATGTGTATATATGTCTATACATGTGTATATATGTTTTTATTTGTGTATATATGTCTATACATGTGTATATATGTCTATACATGTGTATATATGTCTATACATGTATATGTGAGATGTATATGTCTATACATGTTTATATATGTCTATACATGTGTATATATGTCTATACATGTATATGTGAGATGTATATGTCTATACATGTGTATATATGTCTATACATGTGTATATATGTCTATACATGTATATGTATTTCTTTATTTGTGTATATATGTCTATACATGTATATGTGAGATGTATATGTCTATATATATATATATATGTCTATACATGTGTATATATGTCTATACATGTATATATATGTCTATACATGTGTATATATGTCTATACATGTATATATATGTCTATACATGTGTATATATGTCTATAAGTGTATATATATGTCTATACATGTGTATATATGTCTTTATTTGTGTATATATGTCTATACATGTGTATACAGGGAGTGCAGAATTATTAGGCAAGTTGTATTTTTGAGGATTAATTTTATTATTGAACAACAACCATGTTCTCAATGAACCCAAAAAAACTCATTAATATCAAAGCTGAATAGTTTTGGAAGTAGTTTTTAGTTTGTTTTTAGTTATAGCTATTTTAGGGGGATATCTGTGTGTGCAGGTGACTATTACTGTGCATAATTATTAGGCAACTTAACAAAAAACAAATATATACCCATTTCAATTATTTATTTTTACCAGTGAAACGAATATAACATCTCAACATTCACAAATATACATTGCTGACATTCAAAAACAAAACAAAAACAAATCAGTGACCAATATAGCCACCTTTCTTTGCAAGGACACTCAAAAGCCTGCCATCCATGTATTCTGTCAGTGTTTTGATCTGTTCACCATCAACATTGCGTGCAGCAGCAACCACAGCCTCCCAGACACTGTTCAGAGAGGTGTACTGTTTTTCCTCCTTGTAAATCTCACATTTGATGATTGACCACAGGTTCTCAATGGGGTTCAGATCAGGTGAACAAGGAGGCCATGTCATTAGATTTTCTTCTTTTATACCCTTTCTTGCCAGCCACGCTGTGGAGTACTTGGACGCGTGTGATGGAGCATTGTCCTGCATGAAAATCATGTTTTTCTTTAAGGATGCAGACTTCTTCCTGTACCACTGCTTGAAGAAGGTGTCTTCCAGAAACTGGCAGTAGGACTGGGAGTTGAGCTTGACTCCATCCTCAACCCCAAAAAGGCCCCACAAGCTCATCTTTGATGATACCAGCCCAAACCAGTACTCCACCTCCACCTTGCTGGCGTCTGAGTCGGACTGGAGCTCTCTGCCCTTTACCAATCTAGCCACGGGCCCATCCATCTGGCCCATCAAGACTCACTCTCATTTCATCAGTCCATAAAACCTTAGAAAAATCAGTCTTGAGATATTTCTTGGCCCAGTCTTGACGTTTCAGATTGTGTGTCTTGTTCAGTGGTGGTCGTCTTTCAGCCTTTCTTACCTTGGCCATGTCTCTGAGTATTGCACACCTTGCGCTTTTGGGCACTCCAGTGATGTTGCAGCTCTGAAATATGGCCAAACTGGTGGCAAGTGGCATCTTGGCAGCTGCACGCTTGACTTTTCTCAGTTCATGGGCAGTTATTTTGCGCCTTGGTTTTTCCACACGCTTCTTGCGACCCTGTTGACTATTTTGAATGAAACGCTTGATTGTTCGATGATCACGCTTCAGAAGCTTTGCAATTTTAAGAGTGCTGCATCCCTCTGCAAGATATCTCACTATTTTTTACTTTTCTGAGCCTGTCAAGTCCTTCTTTTGACCCATTTTGCCAAAGGAAAGGAAGTTGCCTAATAATTATGCACACCTGATATAGGGTGTTGATGTCATTAGACCACACCCCTTCTCATTACAGAGATGCACATCACCTAATATGCTTAATTGGTAGTAGGCTTTCGAGCCTATACAGCTTGGAGTAAGACAACATGCATAAAGAGGATGATGTGGTCAAAATACTCATTTGCCTAATAATTCTGCACTCCCTGTATACAGCTTGGAGTAAGACAACATGCATAAAGAGGATGATGTGGTCAAAATACTAATTTGCCAAATAATTCTGCACTCCCTGTATATGTCTATACATGTATTTATATATATATATATATATATATATATATATATATATATAAATATGTCTATACATGTGTATATATGTCTATACATGTGTATATGTCTTTATTATTAAACTGTAGTGACATTCCACAACCACCTAAAACCTTACATACTAAGACAATTACATATCCTAAAAATTATTCACAAATAATTAGGATAAAGGATATGTGTAGATATGAACATAAATGGGTCAAGGAGGAAGAAAACTACTCTAACACTTCTGCTAGGGATCAATTTAGAACACTCTAAGGGTTATATTCAAGGTCTAGGGGTGATCTAAATGACCGAGATGATCTGTAGAGAAAAAGGGGAACATTACCTATGGGGAACCCAAACTAATTTTTGTGCGTATAGTCATGTAATAATTTGTACATCTAGACCTAGACCATTTAAGTCTACAATCAAATTGCTAGGAAAAAGTGTATAAAATTATTCAGTGAAAAGATCCACATCCATTCTTTTATTTATTCCCTCTGGGACCCTAGTGTGTAATTTTACTATCCAAAATATTTCCTTTTTTCGAAGGTTTTTTTCTCTGTCACCCCCTCGAGGATGTTTTTTTATGATATCTATACCAATGAAGGAAAAATATTTGGGACCTATACCATGAGATCTAAAATGTTTTGCAACAGGGGTTTTTGGTTCTTTCTCATCTAAGGAGCGTAGATGTTCACGGATCCTATCCTTTAGTGGACGGGTCGTAATACCAACATATTGGCTAGAGCAGGATAAACAGTTGATCATGTAAATTACATATTGTGAATTACAATCTATCCTATCTCTTATAAGAAAAGATTGTTTGGTAATGTTAGAAGAGAAGGTGTTAGTCACTGTAATACAGGTGCAACCTTTACAGGGGACATGCCCGCATTTAAAACAACCAGGTCTAGGACTTAGCCAGTTAGTATTAGTAAGGGGTTTTCCCGCAAAATTCTTTCTTGTAATATCACCCAGTGTTGGTGCTTTCCTGGCTACACACCTAACTCCCTGTGTAAGGATTTCTGATAGCGTTTCATCACCTTTTAGGATGGTCAAGTTCTTTTTTACTATTCTACATATCTGCTGGTATTGTTTACTAAACTGGGTGATAAATAACATATTCCTATGGGTGCTAGTTCGGGTAAATGCACTAATCTCATTCTTGGTATTAGTAGTGGTTGTGAGTAAATCCTGTCTGTTTATCCTCCCTACCTGTGCTTGGATACGTGTTAGTGAGTGTTTCTGGTAACCCCTTTGCACCAATCGGGTTGTCAGTGCCTTTGGGATACCCCTCTTAAGATGAGAGAGGTGACAAGAGTCAGCACGCAATATCGTATTGCGTGCCAATGGTTTTCGATAAGTGGATGTGAAAAAATTTTCACCCCTACTCTCTAAACAGAGGTCCAAAAAGTCAATACTGGTTGCGCTTTTGTTTGCTGTAAATGTCAAATTGTAGTTATTAAGATTCATGTAATCTATAAATTTGTCCACTGAATGCCCATCATGGTTGTGCCAAATGATTATGATGTCGTCGATAAAACGGCCATATAGGATGATATTGGCCGTGAAAGGAAAAGAGCTGGAAAAAATATGATTAAGTTCTAGCCACCCAATGTAGATGTTGGCATAGGCGGGGGCAAATTTAGCCCCCATCGCTGTGCCACATCTTTGTAGGTAATAATCTCCTTGATACATAAAGAAATTATTTTGTAGTAAGAATTCAGTAGTCTGGACTATGAAAGTTATGAATTCATCTCCATAGTTAGAGTGTCTGTGTAACATGGCGTCGACTGCTCTAAGGCCCAACATGTGGGGAATATTTGAGTAGAGAGCAGCGACATCAATGGTAGTCCATGTATATGTGTCTTTCCAATTTATGTCTTTAAGTTGTGTTATTAGATGTGCACTGTCCCTGATGTATCCCGGAAGAGCCAACATTGTTGGTTGAAGTATGTGATCAAGCCAACCACCCAGTCTTTCACAGAGGGACCCTGTACTGGCCACTATGGGCCTGCCAGATGGTTTTTCCAGACCCTTATGTATTTTTGGTACTATCCTGAAATAAGGGGTGGTTGGCTTGTGCACAAATAGATAATCAGCCAGTTCCTTGTCCATGAAATGGTGTTCTACTGCGAAATCTAACAAATGGTTTAGTTTATCTTTGATAGAATTAGTAGGATTAAAACTAAGTTTAGTATATAATTGACTGTCACTGAGCTGGGAATTGATCTCTTCCACATAGTCATTTTTGTTTAATAGTACTACGGCCCCTCCTTTGTCCGCTTGGACTATGACAATATTGTCATTTTTCTGAAGTTTGATCAATGCACTTCTCTGTGTTTTAGTAATATTGTCTGGATTGATTCAAAGCAAATAGAGCCAAAAATAAGAATTTGTGGCTCAGAGAAAAGAATGCATTTGTTTAGCACTTCCAATCCCCTGTATGTGATATGATACCATGAATTGGACGGAAGTAAGAGTGGGGTGGCGTATCACTAAAATTAAAATCTAACTTTTATTTCAACACTTAAAAACACCAACTGTTGCATACAATTTAAAAACACAAATTGGCATAGAACTTCTTGGGATTGAGATTGGACTAAACAAGTAATTATACACTTGTGAGGGAGTCCACAATTGAGACAGTATTAGTGTATTGATGCTCAGATACCTAGTTGTAATTATCTCTAGATATTGGATATATATATATCTCTCCTTATCAATCGAGCAAATGTTTTACTGTATCTGGCTATATATACATGTATTAATAGCACCTATATTCGTCTCTTGTAGAGGATTCTATGCCATCTAATTACCTTGTTTAGTATAAATACCAAGATAAAAGAATATTTGATAGTAGGTTTTATTAACACGAGAGTAGAATTTTTATATATTGTTACTCTGTAAATTTATGATAGATTGGGGTATATTATACAGATGTATTGCTCATTCTTATCTATATCTTGAGATTATGATATTAAAGAATGATAATGACTGAAATCAATTGCAAAAGTAATAAGCAATATTTAATGTAGAATAATAATAGTGGCTAAACACATATTACTATCTTACTCAGGAATGCAGAGCAGTATAAGTCTTAATTATAAGAGAGCTATTATTTAGTGTCTCTTGTCATTGATTACAATAATTCAAAGCCACTATTGAAAATTGTATACACTATATGTTTGCGTAGGTATTTTATACTCTAAGTGCTGTAGAAAGTAATGAGAGGGATGACTTATTTCTAAAGTCTTAATTACAAGACAGCTATTGTTTAGTGTTTCTTGTCATTGATCCCAGTATTCTAAAGCAATTGTCGAAAAATGTATACACTTTATGCTTGTATAGGTATTTTGTACTCTGAGTACTGTGGAGAGTACTAAGAGGGATGACTTATTTCTGAAGCACTGCTGGTATTGCGAGTAATTTTATTACAATTATTAGGAGTAATTTGAAATTATATTAGTTGATACATAAAAGAGTAATCTCAATATACCAAGGTAATATGTTTAGCTCAATTCATGTTCTGCTGCTTTTTCTGCATGTCTTATGATTAAGTATAGATATTTATTATGTGTTTTTTGGATCGCAGTCTGCAATAATATTGAATATTAGTTTCGCTTCTTTTAAGTAAAGGTTGATATTGAGGTGACTGTTGGTTTTCACCTGAGTAAATATCTTAACTTAGAGTTCCTTTCAATTTCAGTAACTATGTTTTTAAATGAATATATATAAAAATGGTAGTTCTTATTTTTTACAATGATCTTGACAATCTATACTGTTTGTTGAGTTGGTGTTATTTGTATATATATCCAATAGTTTAAGCAATATGTTTTTTTATCTTTGGATAAAGTGTTAGTTTGATATGCAATCTAAAAGCTGTTACGATTGGCTTTTATTCTTAGATATTACTGCTGACTTTGTTTTAGCGTAAAAGTCTTATGTATCAGAATCTTAACAACTTTACTAAAATGGTCTCCTTCTTGTTAAGGTTCACTTAAATTCTCAGGAACTATGGGTAAATACATTAACAAAAGAGACCATATATCTCTGGGTCTCAGTATATTAAATATAATGTATAGCGCCTGAGATAAATTGAAATTAGCTTGTGTTCTTAGTCAGTAATACTAAAGGACTGATATATTGTAGCGCAACAAACATATAAATCTTGATCTTACTCGCTTATATCAAATGTACTGAAATATAAATTAATCCAACGATAGTGATACTTAGGTTATAAACACTGTTTTGTTTGGTTCTAAAAACCCCAACCATAAATTTACAATATACTGCTGTATTGGCTGCTGAAACAGCATTGACTTCTTACTCCCCGAATTCTTAGTTAATTCCCAATCTCAATTCTTTCATTTATTTTAAATTAATATTCATATTGAGTAATCTGAGTTCTATGTTATTTTGCAAGTTAAAAACACATATTAGGTTGAAATAGACATGTCAACCTTGCCCTTTGTCTGGATTGATGTTTAAAGGGTTATAATCAACTGATCTATATAGATCTGTAAGTTCCCTCTCTACAACTCTCTGGTACGTGTCCAATAAATGATGTCTTGAATGTATAGGGTAAAAGTGAGAAGTGCTTTTATAAGAAAAATGTGTGCATTTGTTAGTTAGAACATCAGTGTGTCTGAGTGATTCTTGTTCTAAAGTAACAAGATTGGTTAAATCTATCAAGTCTGTAAATTTTAACCCTACAGATAAGGGTTGGATAGTGGATGAAAAATCCTGAGTGGATAAGAGTGAATTGTGTTATCAGTTATTGTCTGTGTGGTGTGTGTGTGTTGAAAGTGCTGTCTCAAAACTATCTTTCTAACAAACTTGTTAATATCAATTAAAGTGTTAACCAAATCAAAATTGTGTACAGGTGCATATGACAAACCCTTGTTTAATAAATCTATTTCAGTGTTGGACAAAGAGTATTCCGAGAGATTAATAACTGCTATTTCTTTGCATTTTTTCTGACCCTGCTGGGGTAACGATAAGTTGTTTCTGTGTTTTCAGATTCTACAGTAGTATCTCTCTTTTTAGGAGTACTAGTCTGGTGTGGTTGTTTTACCAGGGATTTAAGTTCCCTTCTATTGATACTAGGTGTTGGATTCAATATCTTTGACTCAGATGTACTTGGTATCTGTTCATCTTCAGTTATTTGTTCACTACTATCATGATGATCGGTGTCAATGCTAGAGAAAGTTACATGTTTATTGGTGTCATGTTTAGTTTTATCACCCTTTTTGTTTTTATTTGTATTCTTAGACTTATTCTTTTTGTTAGTTGACCAATTAGATCTGGTAGGTTTATGCTTTTGCCAACAGTAGACTATGTCAAGTCCATTATCCTTGACATCTCTTTGGTATTTTTGTACCTTCCTATCAGATAAGGTTGTATCTAACTGGTCTATTGTCTCATTGAGCTGCCTGGTATAGTCTAAGTATTTCTGGGTGTCTTCAAAAGGTTTTAAGGAAGTCATGCTGTTATTGATTTCAATTAAAACCAAATCTCTTTCTTCTTTTTTATGATTTAATAATTGTTTCATCAGTATTATGGAGCAATTGGTCAAATTAATATTCCATTCCTCCATAAATTTGGTGTTATTTAGAGCAAACGAAGGAATTTTTTTCATGCGTAACCCCCTAGGTACTTTGTTTTCTGATATATACAATTCCAAGAATTCTATGTCCCACCACAAGTTGGTTTCCGTAAATCTCAATTGCTCTAACCTAGAGAAAGTGTTAGTAACGTCATCCTCCTTAACAAGACTAATCATCTGAACTTCACCTTTCAGTGCGGTTTCCATAATGCGTTTGCGTTTGCTTTCATCTATAACCCCTGTGGGTAAAATGCTAGTTGCCATTATGGGAAGCGCACTGATATCAAAGTGTAGAAAAAAGTATTTTTTGCAAAAAAAATTGTTTTGCAAGTGTAGATGTTTACAAGTTTCAACCCAATGTACTACTATAAGGGAAATAAAAATCAAAAAGTTATGCAGACAGAGCAGTAATAGTGGTACAATAGCTAGCAAGTATTTTTTCCCATAATCAGTTACATATTAAGTATTCATATTGACAATTCCAAAGTATAATGTTGGATTTTGCCACTGAGATAAATAATTATCTGAAAAAGTTCCGTTACTACGTTCCAATGTAAGAAGATGTAAGGGATTGGTGCCCAGTATGTTTTCCTGTGAGGACAGTATTATTAGTTAATGTCCGGTAAGTATCACAAACATTAGTAACAAAGGGATAATGTCCAGTGTGTTCCGGTATGCAAGTGATGCAAATAACTACTGTCCCATAAAAGTCACAGAAATGGTATCATCTAAATACTGAAGCGTGAAAGAAAAAAGAAATACTTAGCTAGGATCCTCTATGGACAGCGGGTGCATGAAAGTCAGCCAAAGTATTGAATAGCCAGTAAGATCGGTGTCCCGGATTGTTCCGTGAGCGTGGCTTAAAAGACAACTTCCACAGATGGTCGTGGCTTGGTACAAACCCCTCCAGTCGAGTCTGTAGGTAATGCCTTGGTCCTCCTTGCACGCCGTACTCGAATGGTGTCTCCCTCTCTGACGTCAGGAGTGCGCGCTGCAAGTCAGCGCTTGATGGCAGATCCTTGGGTCAAGGGTGAAAATGGCTCAGCTGAGAGGTTGGGTTAAAGTCGTAGGGCTCCAACAAGCGGTATCCCTTCCGCTGAATATTAAAGAAGGTATATCCCACCAGGGGGAGGAGAAATAGGAGACCCAGAGACAGGAAACTTGATGCAAAAAAGTATAGTTTATTCAGCCAGATTGCCAAATAACAGATGCAGGTTTAGATAAACACCTGACGCGTTTCGCGCATGCGTACATGCGCTTCATCAGAGGCTAAAGAGTCAATGTAAGTCAGGACCTATATAGGGTCCAGCAGCCAATCAACAATTAAGCTATGTAGATTTCAATGAGCCAATAGTGAACGAATGGCAATTTGTGAAAAGGGTGCTAGCTCCTACATAGGTCACACAAAAAGCAACACTCATATCTTGCAATGGACACAATAACATATTGTCACTCGCTCGGCTGCTGGAAGCTCTGCAGTCCTCTCTGTGTGCTTGATTGACAGGTGTCTGAGCCACCCCTTCCTGATGATGTCACAACCAGGCTTTTTATTCTGAGCTTCCTGTTTCTCCAGTGCCTGTTTGTTTGTTTAACTTTGTGCTTCTGATAGGAATTTGCTGAGGAATCTCTCTATCTGCTGCTTTTCTGTTGCCAATCTCTTCAAGGATTTACTATGCTGGATTAACCTTCAACCTCCTGATTGCCTGTCTCCAAACAATGCAAGTACTGTTTGTTTTGTGAAACTTTCAAACTTCCTGTTTACCTGCTGCAAACCCTGCAAATACTGACTACTCTGTGTACTCCAAACTATTCAAATACTGTTATTTCTGTGAAACCTTCAATCTGCATGTTTACCTGTTTCCAAACTCTGCAAATACAATTATTCAGTGTAAACCTTCAAACTGCTTGATATCCTGGTGCCAATCTCAACAAGTACTGATTAATCTGTGTTAACCTTCAAACTACCAGCTTACCTGTTGCTATCTCTGCAAGTTCTGACAACACAGTGTTAACCTTCAAACTACCTGATTACATGTTGTTAATTCTGCAAGTTCTGACTACACAGTGTTTACCCTCAAACTGCCTGATTATCTGTTGCATACTCTGCAAAGACTGTCTACACAGTGTTAACTCTCAAACTGCCTGATTACCTGTTGCATACTCTGCAAAGACTGTCTACTCAGTGTTAACCCTCAAACTACCTGATTACCTGTTGCATACTCTGCAAAGACTGTCTACACAGTGTCAACCCTCAGTCTGCCTGATAACAAATGACCTACTCCTGCATTATTAACTGTTTCCTGTTTTACCCTTCTTCTGTCTGAGTATAAGTGGACTATTCCTGCTCTCCTGATTCTGTGGAAGACATTTCCTGAAACCAGTTCCTTATTCAGAAGTGTATCTGGCTAATATCATGAATTACTTTGGCACAGGCTAACCCTGCTCCATATTGTGAGTACTTTGTTTTTGGAGGTTGTCGTGGGGTCACGTCCTGGATTAAACTCAGAGTGCAAGGGTGTTGTTTAAGATCGCCCTAGCATTTGGGTCTTCTTCTGGACGTTTCCTAACCTGACAGTACAAACAGGCCATAATATGGACCCTGATGAGTTATCCAGGGCTGTGGCTCTACAAGGGCAACTTCTAGGAAATCATTCTGCTCATTTGCAATTTTTGGATTCCAAGCTTGACCAGATTACTGCTCTGCTACATAACCTCTCCGCTCCTTCTCAAGCGACGGTGACTCCTGCTGCCACTGCTACTAGCACCAATGCTGTCTTTAATCCACCTCAAACTGTTGGACAGAATATACCACGAATCCCACTTCCATATAAATATGATGGTAATCCTGAAGAATGCCGTGGATTCCTTATTCAGTGTCGTTTACACTTCAGAAACAATCCTCAAGTTTTTTCAAATTCTACTTCCAAAATCACCTTTATTATTTCCCTCTTGAAGGGTAAGGCTCTAGCCTGGGTGTCCCCTCTTTTAGAGAAGAATGATCCGTTACTACAGGATGTGGAATTATTTGTGTCCATTTTTTCTTCTGTTTTTGACAAGCCTGGGAGGTCTGCAGCTGCTGAGGCAGGATTGTTGGATCTGAGACAGGGATCCCTTTCGGTAGCTCAATATGCTATTGAATTCAGGACTTTAGCCGCAGAAACTGATTGGAACCATGGAGCCTTATGGGCAGCCTTTTGCAAAGGACTTTGCGAACGCCTCAAGGATGAACTTGTATTTCGGGAACTCCCTGATTCATTGGAGGGTCTTATCAATTTATGTATTACTCTTGACGCCCGGCATTCTGAACGTCTTCAGGAGAGAGATAGGAATCGGAGATCCTTTGTTAAATCTTCTTTTCATCCTCCTATTTGAACCTCAAGTCTTTCTAATAATAATTCCCAATCTCCTGAGTCTGTGGAACCCATGGAAGTAGGAGCTATTAAATTGTCAGAAGCTGAACGCCATAGAAGGCGTACTCTTGGGTTATGTCTGTATTGTGGTACCAAAGGACATTTACTGAAGGACTGTCCTATCCGGCCACTAAAAGCCAAGGCTTAACTTTTGATAGAGGGACAAAGTTAAGCCAGAATCCCATGTCTTCCCTCAATTCTAAACTTTTTGTTCCTGTAACTATCTCTTTTGGAAACACCAAGTTTCGAGCTCAAGATCTCATCGATTCTGGAGCTGCTGGAGTATTCATTGATTCAAACTTTGCTGACTCTCTCAGGATTCCTCTTCAAGCCAAGAAACAGTTAATTAAGGTAACTACTGTCAGTGGACAGCCTCTAGGTACTGGTATCATACAACATTCTACCATTCCTCTTCTTTTGACTGTGGGCATATTTCATTCTGAAATTATTTGTTTTGATGTCATCTCTTCTCCCCACATACCATTGATTCTGGGGTTACCTTGGTTGCAGCTTCATGATCCAGTTTTCTCATGGTCTAAAGGAGAACTTATTTCCTGGGGAACTACCTGTTTCAAACATTGCCTGCAAAATCCCTCTAAATCATCCTGTCCTGTCGTAGCTATGGTGGAAGTTCCTGAATCATTGCCCAATTACTATCATGCCTTTTGTGATGTGTTTTCTAAAAAAGATATCCACACCGGATATTTGACTGTCCTATCGAATTGTATTCAGGGGCTCCTCTACCTAAGGGAAGGACCTACCCCCTCTCTCGTCAAGAAAATGTCTCTCTTGAGGAATACATAAAGGACAACTTAGCCAGAGGATTTATTCGTCCTTCCTCTTCACCAGTGGGTGCAGGTTTTTTCTTCATTGGGAAAAAAGATGGAGGTCTTCGTCCCTGTATTGATTATCGAGCCTTGAATCAGATTACAGTCAAAAACAGCTATCCTCTGCCGCTCATTTCTGAGTTATTTGATCGTCTTCAAGGTGCTTCTATTTTTTCCAAGTTAGATCTCCGTGGGGCCTACAATCTGGTCAGAATCCGTAAAGGAGACGAATGGAAGACGGCATTTAACACTAGATTTGGTCACTACGAGTATCTAGTAATCCCATTTGGATTGTGCAATGCACCAGCAGTATTTCAGCACTTTGTTAACGAAATCTTCAGAGATTATCTAAATCAATTTGTTATCATTTACCTCAATGACATTCTGATCTATTCGAAAACATTACAGGAACATGTACATCATGTAAGACTGGTTCTTCAGAGGTTACGAGACAATTCCCTGTTCGCTAAATTGGAGAAATGCTCTTTTCATCAGAGTTCCATCCCCTTTTTGGGGTATATCATTTCTGAATCAAGTTTTGAGATGGATCCTGCTAAACTGTCGGCTATCAAGGGCTGGCCCAGACCAACTACTCTCAAATCCCTGCAGAGGTTTCTTGGCTTTGCCAATTACTATAGAAAGTTTATAAAGAACTTTGCTGACATCACGTCTCCACTCACTTCTCTTACTAAGAAAGGGCAAAATTGTAAGAACTGGTCCTCTTCGGCAGTACAGGCTTTTGAAACGCTAAAATCAGCATTTTCTTCTGCACCTCTTCTCAGTCATCCAATTCCTGATTTCCAGTATATTTTGGAGGTTGATGCTTCCTCTATAGCAGCTGGAGCTGTTCTCTCCCATCGTGACCCGACTACCAGCAAGATACATCCTGGGGCGTTCTTTTCGAAAAAATTCAATCCTGCCGAGTTAAATTATGATGTGGGCAAAAAGGAGCTTTTGGCTATAAAATTAGCTTTGGATGAATGGAGGCATTGGTTAGAGGGTACCAGTCAACCTTTTTTCATTCTGACAGATCACAAGAATCTTTTATACCTCCAAACAGCTACACGTCTCAATCCTCGTCAGGCTCGGTGGGCCTTGTTCTTCTCCAGGTTTAATTTTGTACTTTCTTATGTTCCTGGTTCAAAAAATTCCAAGGCAGATGCTTTATCTAGGCAGTTCCAATCTTCTGAACCTTCTCCATTGGATTCAGAACCTATACTACGTCCAGTCAAAGTTTTGGCTCAAGTATCCTCTTTTCCAGTACAGGCTTTACATACTGCTCAAGTCCGGGTACCATCTTCTTGCAAACTACCTTCTGGTATCCTGTATGTACCCAAAGGATTACGTCTTAAGCTACTACGTTGGGCTCATGACAACATTTCAGCAGGTCATCCGGGAATAACCAATACATTGTGGAAACTGAAGCAGCATGTTTGGTGGTCCACTATGAGGAGGGATGTTAAGGATTATATTGCTGCTTGTAGTTCTTGTGCTTCGAACAAACAATCTTCTCATCGACCGTTTGGTCTATTACACCCTCTTCCTATTCCTCATTACCCTTGGTCTCACTTATCCATGGACTTTGTTACAGATCTTCCTGTTTCTGCTGGAAATACGACCATTTGGGTAGTGGTGGATCGGTTCTCCAAGTCTGCTCACTTCATACCTCTTCCAGGCTTGCCTTCAGCTCAAAGGCTTTCTGAACTCTTTGTTCTACATATATCTCGTTTACATGGTTTTCCCACTGACATAGTCTCAGATCGTGGAGTTCAATTTGTTTCCAAATTTTGGAGGTCTTTTTGTAAGCACTTCTGAATCAACATATCACTTTCTACTGCACACCATCCTCAATCCAACGGACAGACTGAGCGTGTAAATCAAGCTTTGGAATCTTTTCTTAGACATTATGTAGACCATCACCACTCCAACTGATCTCAGTTATTGCCTTTGGCGGAATTATCTCACAACTCACGTTATAACGCCTCATTACAGACCTCTCCCTTTAAGGCAGCATATGGATTTTAACCTAGAACCTTTCCTATGATTTCCAGTTCTACTGAAGTCCCTGGAGCAGATTGTATAGTGAAAAATCTCAGTAATCACTGGCAACTCATTCGTCAAAATCTACTCTCTTCTTCCTTAAGACATAAGAAATATGCTGATCGTAGAAGGTGCAAGGCTCCTTTACTTCGTACTGGAGACAGAGTATTTTTATCCACCAGATTCATACGTCTAAAACAACCTTGTACCAAGTTGGGTCCTAAGTACATTGGACCTTTTCAAATTGTTTCCAGAGTTTGTTCTTCTGCATACCGCCTGGCCTTACCCAAGACTCACAAGATCCATCCAGTGTTTCATGTCTCCCTACTCAAGCCAGTCATCTACAATCGGTACTCTATCAAGAGTAAACCACCTCCTCCACTTTCCGTAGAGGGAACTTCTGAGTTTCAAGTCAGCCAGATTCTCGATTCCAAGCTACGGGGCAATCGGCTGTACTACCTGGTCCATTGGAAGGGTTATCCTATCTCTGAACGATCTTGGGAACCGGCCTCTCATGTTCATGTACCAGCTCTTGTCAAGTCTTTTCATAAGAAATACCCTGCCAGGCCCGGTCGGGTCCCCCGGAGGGGTCCTTGAGGAGGGGGCACTGTCATGCTCGGCTGCTGGAAGCTCTGCAGTCCTCTCTGTGTGCTTGATTGACAGGTGTCTGAGCCACCCCTTCCTGATGATGTCACAACCAGGCTTTTTATTCTGGGCTTCCTGTTTCTCCAGTGCCTGTTTGTTTGTTTAACTTTGTGCTTCTGATAGGAATTCACTGAGGAATCTCTCTATCTGCTGCTTTTCTGTTGCCAATCTCTTCAAGGATTTACTATGCTGGATTAACATTCAACCTCCTGATTGCCTGTCTCCAAACAATGCAAGTACTGTTTGTTTTGTGAAACTTTCAAACTTCCTGTTTACCTGCTGCAAACCCTGCAAATACTGACTACTCTGTGTACTCCAAACTATTCAAATACTGTTATTTCTGTGAAACCTTCAATCTGCATGTTTACCAGTTTCCAAACTCTGCAAATACAATTATTCAGTGTAAACCTTCAAACTGCTTGATATCCTGGTGCCAATCTCAACAAGTACTGATTAATCTGTGTTAACCTTCAAACTACCAGCTTACCTGTTGCTATCTCTGCAAGTTCTGACAACACAGTGTTAACCTTCAAACTACCTGATTACATGTTGTTAATTCTGCAAGTTCTGACTACACAGTGTTTACCCTCAAACTGCCTGATTATCTGTTGCATACTCTGCAAAGACTGTCTACACAGTGTTAACTCTCAAACTGTCTGATTACCTGTTGCATACTCTGCAAAGACTGTCTACTCAGTGTTAACCCTCAAACTACCTGATTACCTGTTGCATACTCTGCAAAGACTGTCTACACAGTGTTAACCCTCAGTCTGCCTGATAACAAATGACCTACTCCTGCATTATTAACTGTTTCCTGTTTTACCCTTCTTCTGTCTGAGTATAAGTGGACTATTCCTGCTCTCCTGATTCTGTGGAAGACATTTCCTGAAACCAGTTCCTTATTCAGAAGTCTATCTGGCTAATATCATGAATTACTTTGGCACAGGCTAACCCTGCTCCATATTGTGAGTACTTTGTTTTTGGAGGTTGTCGTGCGGTCACGTCCTGGATTAAACTCAGAGTGCAAGGGTGTTGTTTAAGTTCGCCCTAGCATTCGGGTCTTCTTCTGGACATTTCCTAACCTGACACATATATTAACAATAGCTCACACATATTTATATATATATATATATATATATATATATATATAGAGCGCTCACACATTTATACACACATTGATACATATATATAGCTCACACACATATTTATACACACATATTTATATAAAGCTAACATAAAGCTAACACACATATATATTTATATACAGCTCACACACATATGTATACACACATATGTATATGTATATATATATATATATATATATATATATATAGTATACACAGTATATATATAGCTCACAAACAATGGAAAAGGCAAAAACGTTTTCAGCAGGTAACAGTAAAGAATATGAGGTTAAATATTTCTTTAACTGTAACTCAGTGGGTGTAGTGTATTTAAAACACTGCTCCTGCCCCAAATTCTATGTAGGAAAAACGAAAAGGTTTTTGAAAGATCGAATTCAAGAACATAGAGATGACATCTCACACAATAGAGACACCACCATAGCTAGACATTTCACACAGTGCCATCAATCTGATGCATCGCAGCTGAAAATAATGGGGATTGATAAGGGTATTGTGAATAATAGAGGTGGTGATAATGATACAATGCTATTACAGAAAGAGACTCGTTGGATCTATATGCTAAAAACTAGACAGCCTAGAGGCCTAAATGAGAGGTTGGAATTCACTTCATTTCTCTAGGTATATATTAAAAATTAGAAAACAATTAAATCTGGCATGGTGTTTGTCATATCCTGTGCGTTTTGATAATACATTTTGAATGGCACAATTATGTACATACCATAATCCTTTCTAGATCAGGTATTACGGTACCTGTGATCACGAAAATGTTCTAGGTATGCCTTTTTTACTATAATGTAATGAGTAGAGGAAGAGTTTTTAGGTATAAAAGGAAGCACCTAAGCCTGAAAAAAATCAGCCCTGATGAAGCCCCGATATGTTTGGAGCAATATAGGGGTGAAACGTACGTAGGCATGCTCCCTATGATGCCACACAGATTGACCATTGGCATGAGAAATCCCACAGATTGTTTTGCACCAAGGGAAACATAAGCACCTGAAGCAGCGAAAGACAACACCTGTTTGCAAGCGTGAGTCAGCCCTTGATTGTATGCAGCGCACACCTGAATGCCCCAGAGATGGTGGAGAGAAAGTGAGCCGTTTGTTTGCTGGACAAGAAAAGATCCCTGCCTGTGTATGAGAATATGCATGAGTGAAAACAAAGGGACTGAATGCAACTACTCACAGCCTGGATGTGAGCACTTTTGTTTTGTGCAGCCTGCCCTGGAAGAAGACATACAGCCTTGAAGAGGCGGAGTAGCGCTGGACTAAGCGCAGTGTATGTATGTATACCGGGAGATACAACAGGAGACTCACCTGAAGAAACGGTAACCAATAAAATAGATGATAATCACAGCATATCAACCTGTCAGTAACTTTTAAGTAACTATAGGAAAAGAAATACTGAAGGCATTTTGTTTGCTGTTTCAACTATACGGGACATGTCTGTTTCTACAAATGGTGCTATATGAGTGCAGATATCTGCTAAACTAGCAAGAGAAGTTTGTAAAGACTTTCACAGTTAACTCTTGCTATATATTTGTGGGACTGCTATATCTTGTTAACCAAGCTGAATATGTCAGCGGCAGCTGCTTGCTGTTGCTTTATGCGATTATGCTATTGAGATACCTGTGTTTACATATTACTGCTTTCATTTGATTGCCATTTTAGTAGCAGAAGTTATTGCACTTTCTCTATATAGCTGTCTGCTGTATGAGGTACTTTACCTGCTTGAGTTAACATTAGACAAGACTGGCCGGTCAATATTATGTGTTAGGCATCTGTTGTAAATGTGTTTTCATTATGTGCAGGTTTCTGCTCATTGATGGGACAGAGGTCCGCTGTTTGTTGGATCTTTTTCTGAAATAAATATATTTATATGACTTTTCTAAACAAAAGGGTGCTGATATCCCTTACTTTTTATATGATATTTGTCGAAATTCATAAATCTATCTCTCTTAAATAGGCTTGATAAATTTAATCCCTTAATGACCGGACCATTTTTCAATTTTCTTACCCTTAATGACAATGGCAATTTTTACATTTCTGCAGTGTTTGTGTTTAGCTGTAATTTTCCTCTTACTCGTTTACTGTACCCACACATATTATATACCGTTTTTCTCGTCATTAAATGGACTTTCTAAAGATACCATTATTTTCATCATATCTTATAATTTACTAAAAAAAAAAAAGATAAAATATGAGGAAAAAATGGAAAAAAACACACTTTTTCTAACTTTGACCCCCAAAATCTGTTACACATCTACAATCACCAAAAAACACCCATGCTAAATAGTTTATAAATTTTGTCCTGAGTTTAGAAATACCCAATGTTTACACGTTCTTTGCTTTTTTTGCAATTTATGGGGCAATAAATACAAGTAGCACTTTGCTATTTCCAAACCACTTTTTTTCAAAATTAGCGCTAGTTACTTTGGAACCCTGATATCTGTCAGGAATACCTGAATATCCCTTGACATGTATATATTTTGTTTTAGAAGACATCCCAAAGTATTGATCTAGGCCCATTTTGGTATATTTCATGCCACCATTTCACCGCCAAATGCGATAAAAAAAAAAAAGTTAACTTTTTCACAAATTTTGTCACAAACTTTAGGTTTCCCACTGAAATTATTTACAAACAGTTTCTGCAATTATGGCACAAATGGTTGTAAATGCTTCTCTGGGATCCCCTTTTTCAGAAATAACAGACATATGGCTTTGTGGTTGCTTTTTGGTAATTAGAAGGCCGCTAAATGCCGCTGCGCACCACACATGTTTTATGCCCAGGAGTGAAGGGGTTAATTAGGGAGCTTGTAGGAAGCTTGTAGGGTTAATTTTAGCTTTAGTGTAGTGTAGTAGACAACCCCAAGTATTGATCTAGGCCCATTTTGGTATATTTTATGCCACCATTTCACCGCCAAATGCGAGCAAATAAAAAAAAAAACTTTACATTTTTCACAATTTTAGGTTTCTCACTGAAATTATTTACAAACAGCTTGTGCTATTATGGCAGAAATTGTTGTAAAAGCTTCTCTGGGATCCCCTTTGTTCAGAAATAGCAGACATATATGGCTTTGGCGTTGCTTTTTGGTAATTAGAAGGCCGCTAAATGCTGCTGCGCACCACACGTGAATTATGCCCAGCAGTGAAGGGGTTAAATTAGGTAGCTTGTAGGGAGCTTGCAGGTTTAATTTTAGAGATCAGCCTCCCACCTGACACATCCCACCCCCTGATCCCTCCCAAACAGCTCTCTTCCCTCCCCCACAATTGTTACCGCCATCTTAAGTACTGGCAGAAAGTCTGCCAGTACTAAATAAAAGAGTTTTGTTTTTTTTTAAATAAAAATTATAAAATATTTTAGTTGTGATGGACCCCTGCCTTAGCACCAACCTCCCTGATCCCCCCCCTCCAGCTCTCTAACCCTCTCCCCTACCTAATTACCGCCATCTTGGGTACTGGCAGCTGTCTGCCAGTACCCAGTTTGGCCCCACAAACCAAACTATTTTAATTTTATTTATAACTTTTATTTGTATGTTTAATTATTTCTGTAGTGTAGCAGCCCCCCCACAATACCCCCACCCCCTCCCCCTCCCAGATCCTTTTAAATGTAAAAAAAAAAAAATAATTTTTTTCCCCTTCCTTTTTCATTGGTGTCAGTGTGGCTAATGTGCGCATGTGCACGTGCATGTGCTCGCGCGCCCATGTGCACACGCACACCCGTGCACGTGCACACGCGCATCGTGCACGCGCGCGCACACGCTCCCTCCTCCCACCGGACAAAGGCACCATCGGCACCATCGCTACCGGTGCAGAGAGGGCCACAGAGTGGCTCTCTCTGCATCGGAGTCTTGTAAAGGGGTATTGCAGGATGCCTCCATATCGAGGCATCACTGCAATACCCTCAGAGCTGCTGGAAGTGATTGTGATCACTTCCAGCACTCTGTTAGACAACTGACGTACCAGGTACGTCCATTGTCATTAACTGCTTGTTAATGCATGACGTACCTGGTACGTCAGTTGTCATTAAGGGGTTAAATTAATAAGGGTCTGCACCAATTGATGTGACTACATCGAATTATTAATACTATTGTAAACAATAGTATATATATTACCTCTCCCCTCTAACTTTTATATTTGTACCTATACTATCTATTAAACTGTTGAGGATTCACATTCCCCCTTTATTTCTGGGTGATTGAGATATATTAGAGATTATATTGTCATAATAAGGGCATGTTTTGTCCTTAATAGATTTGTTTCGGTAGTGGATCCACTCCTTGCGTGACCTCATTTTTTGTGTCCCTTTAGTGGGTAGGATGGCGTTCACCATGTCGGATGAGGTGTGGGAAGCTGAACTAAATGAATCACTCTCACAAAGTAGCAGTATAGAAATAAATGACACAAACAATGAGTCTCTAAATGTTTTTTCATCTTTTAAAAAATATAGACAATGCCTAAATAGACAAATTAAGATTAGAGCAGAAAACTCAACTTTGAACAATTATGTAAAAAATAAAATTATACCCAGAGGCCTACGCCTTTTATTGGATCCTGGTGCAAGAACTAAGGAAGATGAGGAAGGGGAGGCATTCCTGACAGAATGGAATGGGAAGCTATCCACACTTTCATTAGATTTAATGGGTATGATGATATCTAGAAATGACAAAAGATTGGAAAAGGTAAAAATTGAAGTAGATCTAGCTTTGGCAAATGTAAATTTATTTGAAAAGGACAAAAACTTTGAAAAACTAAATGAAGAGACAAAAAACAGTATATCTAGGCTACAGGGAGATATAAAGTTAAGAAAGTGTCGAAAATTACTAAGAGACCAGGAGGACTATAGGAAGGATAGGGTTTATGTATACAAATCCCAAAAAGAATCATATGATTCAGGCACAGATGCCTCTGATGTAGAGGCTGACAATGTACCAAAAAACCAACTAGGCCCCTACTTAAAAGATGGAGAAGAAGGGGAGGGAGAAAGAGGAAGAGGTCAAAGCAATTTATCTACAAGAGAGAGGAGATATCCAATGAGGCAGACAAGAGGGAGAAGGGATTATTACAATCAGGAGAGATCCTTGGAAAGGGGAAGATCGAGGAGAGGCAGGTTCAGGAACTACTAGAAACTCACAATACAGACGAGATGCAAATAGTAAAACTTTCAAAGTTCCCAATTAACCTTGCACATATAAGTCTTTTGAAAAAAGGTCTGTCCTTCAGCCCTGTAGCAAGGTTAAATAAATTTGAAGTCACGAAGGATTTAAATTTATTTGCTAGAAAAATAGTTTTGTCCCAAACAATGGACAAAGGTAGCTCTAAAAATAAAACCTTAACAACAAGTGATCTAGCTTCTCTAGATACATTAAACTGCCTTTTAGAAGAGAATGAATCAAGTAAGGCTGAACATAATGATCCCCTTATCACAACAGAATTTAAACCAAAGAATCAGATGTAGTAGACCGAGAGCTAGTAATACGATGCCTTAAGCTCACTGGCAAGAGCCCCCTAGTGGGCTTGGGAAAGAGACTAACTAAACTGAGTGAGTGAGCGCTTACAGCTTAAAAGGCTAAGTGTTGGTATAAAACAATTTAATACAAGCAATAAAACAATATAACAATATAACTAATACAGTGATTCAGTTAAAACAATTATACATATTACATGGATCCATGGGGGGCATATAAAAACAAACCTAAAATACAATGTGCGTTCAGAACAGCATAAAATAATAAATAATCACAATACCGAAAAAAAATCACAATACCGAAAAAAACCCAGTTGGGTCACAAACCCATCAACTTTCGTTGGATGGGCGCTGGTCACATAGGTAAAATTGGATATAGATAGGTGATGCGACGTGTCTGTGATATGACGCTAAAGGTTACACAATGGTGTGGATAAAAATGTGTAAAAGTGTGAAAAAATGTGAAAAATGTGAAAAAATATGAAAAAATAAGAAAAATTAAATATATAAATGTCCACAGTTAGTGTTCAAAAATTATGAATATAAATGTCCACAATTAGTGTTCAAAAAAATAAGTTCCAAATTATATGTCCAGTGTGGGTAATAGGCATAAGTTGCCAAAAAAAGGGGGGTAGTTCCTTAGAAGCAAAATTTGTGATGAATTGTAGAAAAATGTTTAAAAACACATCGTGAAGAATACAAATCGAAAAACCATATTTTCAAAAATAAAAACAAAATCCAAAAAATGTCTTCAAAACCTGTGGAAAAAAGGAGAAATAATAGTGATTATCTGGGAGCTTTTATAGTGTGGTCTCTGTCACCACAGAGACCACACTATAAAAGCTCCCAGATAATCACTAACAGTATAGTCTTGATAAAGGCCAGGAAGGCCAAAACGCGTTGACATACTGGTGAGCTTATTTCTAATCATCATTTGGATTGCAAAAACGTTATTGCACTATTATTTCTCCTTTTTTCCACAGGTTTTGAAGACATTTTTTGGATTTTGTTTTTATTTTTGAAAATATGGTTTTTCGATTTGTATTCTTCACGATGTGTTTTTAAACATTTTTCTACAATTCATCACAAATTTTGCTTCTAAGGAACTACCCCCCTTTTTTTGGCAACTTATGCCTATTACCCACACTGGACATATAATTTGGAACTTATTTTTTTGAACACTAATTGTGGACATTTATATTCATAATTTTTGAACACTAACTGTGGACATTTATATATTTAATTTTTCTTATTTTTTCATATTTTTTCACATTTTTCACATTTTTTCACACTTTTACACATTTTTATCCACACCATTGTGTAACCTTTAGCGTCATATCACAGACACGTCGCATCACCTATCTATATCCAATTTTACCTATGTGACCAGCGCCCATCCAACGAAAGTTGATGGGTTTGTGACCCAACTGGGTTTTTTTCGGTATTGTGATTTTCTTTCGGTATTGTGATTATTTATTATTTTATGCTGTTCTGAACGCACATTGTATTTTAGGTTTGTTTTTATATGCCCCCCATGGATCCATGTAATATGTATAATTGTTTTAACTGAATCACTGTATTAGTTATATTGTTATATTGTTTTATTGCTTGTATTAAATTGTTTTATACCAACACTTAGCCTTTTAAGCTGTAAGCGCTCACTCACTCAGTTTAGTTAGAATTTAAACCAAAATCAAGTTATATGCCTTCTCTAGCCTCAGTACCCTCAGTAAACCTTTTTCTCAAATTGGTAGAAAAAGACATTGAAAAGCTGCCAGAAAATATGATAATTAATGATAATCTAACCAGAAGTGAAAGAAAGGCTCTCAACATTGTGATCAAGCCTGCTGATAAGGGCGGCAATCTCGTCATAATGGATGAATCCAAGTATGTTAGAGAAGTCAAACGACAATTGAGTGTGGGGGACCAATATGAGAAACTTGGAGGGAATCCCCTAAAAGAGGTACAAAATAGTCTTTATCGATTACTCTATGATGCGAAACAGAAAGGAATAGTAACATTAAAAGAATTTTAATTTCTTTATCAACAATATCCAATCTTGCCTGTGTTTTATGTGATACCGAAACTTCACAAGAGTTTACAGTGCCCACCAGGGCGTCCAATTGTAGCAGGAATTGGCAGTATCACAGAAAACATAGGCAATTATGTTGATCATTTTCTAAGACCCTTTCTAACCACTTTGCCATCCTATATTAAGGACACAGGGGACCTTCTTAAAAAATTGGATGGAATAAAAGTCAGTACAGAAACTCTCCTAGTATCCCTTGATGTGGAGGGGCTGTATTCATCTATCCCCCACAAAGAGGGTTTGAAAGCAGTTGAACATTATTTAGATTCAAGGGGTCCTAAGTATAGACACCATACAGTTTTTGTAGTATCCCTGCTCAAGTTCATTTTGGAAAATAATATGTTTGTCTTTGACAACACTATGTACAGACAAAAAAGAGGTACGGCAATGGGGGCGGTATGTGCCCCCACTTATGCTTGCTTGCATTTAGGAGCATGGGAAATGGAAATCTATGAAAAATATAGTAGCATCTTTGAGGAGAACGTCATCCTCTGGATTCGCTATGTGGATGACGTTCTCCTCCTATGGGATGGACCCCAAGATGTAATAGAAACTTTTATCATGGATTTGAATAAAAATGACAAAAATATTTTGTTAACCCATCAAATTGACAAAAATAGTCTTTCGTTCCTGGATATCTTGATAAGTAAAGAAGGTGACTCAATAGTAACAGAAAACTATAGGAAGCAGACAGCGACCAATAGTATCCTACAGGCACAAAGCAGCCATCCTGAACACCTCAAAAGAGGCATTCCTTTTGGACAATTTCTCAGATTGAAACGAAATTGTTCTTCCAAAAGGAAATATAATAAACATGCTGATCTGATGAAAGATAGATTCTTAGACAGAGGGTACTCAAAGAAAGTTGTTAATAGAGCTATTTCTAAAGTTGACAAATTGGATAGAGACGAGGTGCTCTATAGAAGCAAGCATAAAACAAACCTTAAGGATAATATAAGATTTGTTTCAAACTACAATTGCCAATGGGAAACCATCCAGTCAATTTTGCAAAAACACTGGCATCTTCTAACATATGAAGACAAAATCAAAGATAAGGTGGGGAATTTTCCCCAGATGGTAGCACGAAAATCACCAAACTTAAAAGACCATCTAGTGAAAAGTATGTACAATAGAAGTCCATCAAGTGCAGACTGGCTGAGAAAGGACAGAGGGGTGAAAGGTAATTACCCTTGTGGCCAATGTGTGTACTGTCCCTTTATGGAAAAGGCAAAAAAAAATTTCAGCAGGTAACAGTAAAGAATATGAGGTTAAATATTTCTTTAACTGTAACTCAGTGGGTGTAGTGTATTTAATACACTGCTCCTGCCCCAAATTCTATGTAGGAAAAACGAAAAGGTTTTTGAAAGATCGAATTCAAGAACATGGAGATGACATCTCACACAATAGAGACACCACCATAGCTAGACATTTCACACAGTGCCATCAATCTGATGCATCGCAGCTGAAAATAATGGGGATTGATAAGGGTATTGTGAATAATAGAGGTGGTGATAATGATACAATGCTATTACAGAAAGAGACTCGTTGGATCTATATGCTAAAAACTAGACAGCCTAGAGGCCTAAATAAGAGGTTGGAATTTGCTTCATTTCTCTAGGTATATATTAAAAATTAGAAAACAATTAAATCTGGCATGGTGTTTGTCATATCCTGTGCGTTTTGATAATACATTTTGAATGGCACAATTATGTATATACCATAATCCTTTCTAGATCAGGTATTACGGTACCTGTGATCACGAAAATGTTCTAGGTATGCCTTTTTTACTATGATGTAATGAGTAGAGGAAGAGTTTTTAGGTATAAAAGGAAGCACCTAAGCCTGAAAAAATCAGCCCTGATGAAGCCCCGATATGTTTGGAGCAATATAGGGGTGAAACGTACGTAGGCATGCTCCCTATGATGCCACACAGATTGACCATTGGCATGAGAAATCCCACAGATTGTTTTGCACCAAGGGAAACATAAGCACCTGAAGCAGCGAAAGACAACACCTGTTTGCAAGCGTGAGTCAGCCCTTGATTGTATGCAGCGCACACCTGAATGCCCCAGAGATGGTGGAGAGAAAGTGAGCCGTTTGTTTGCTGGACAAGAAGGGACTGAATGCAACTACTCACAGCCTGGATGTGAGCACTTTTGTTTTGTGCAGCCTGCCCTGGAAGAAGACATACAGCCTTGAAGAGGCGGAGTAGCGCTGGACTAAGCGCAGTGTATGTATGTATACCGGGAGATACAAAAGGGGACTCACCTGAAGAAACGGTAACCAATAAAATAGATGATAATCACAGCATATCAACCTGTCAGTAACTTTTAAGTTAAAAGTAATAAGGAAAGAAATACTGAAGGCATTTTGTTTGCTGTTTCAACTATACGGGACATGTCTGTTTCTACAAATGGTGCTATATGAGTGCAGATATCTGCTAAACTAGCAAGAGAAGTTTGTAAAGACTTTCACAGTTAACTCTTGCTATATATTTGTGGGACTGCTATATCTTGTTAACCAAGCTGAATATGTCAGCGGCAGCTGCTTGCTGTTGTTTTATGCGATTATGCTATTGAGATACCTGTGTTTACATATTACTGCTTTCATTTGATTGCCATTTTAGTAGCAGAAGTTATTGCACTTTCTCTATATAGCTGTCTGCTGTATGAGGTACTTTACCTGCTTGAGTTAACATTAGACAAGACTGGCCGGTCAATATTATGTGTTAGGCATCTGTTGTAAATGTGTTTTCATTATGTGCAGGTTTCTGCTCATTGATGGGACAGAGGTCCGCTGTTTGTTGGATCTTTTTCTGAAATAAATATATTTATATGACTTTTCTCAACAAAAGAGTGCTGATATCCCTTACTTTTTATATGATATTTGTCGAAATTCATAAATCTATCTCTCTTAAATAGGCTTGATAAATTTAAATTAATAAGGGTCTGCACCAATTGATGTGACTACATCGAATTATTAATACTATTGTAAACAATAGTATATATATTATCTCTCCCCTCTAACTTTTATATTTGTACCTACACATATATATTTATATACAGCTCACACACATATTTATACACACATATGTATATGTATATATATTTATATATATAGTATACACAGTATATATATAGCTCACAAACATATTATAGTCACATATTATTATATATATATATATATATATATATATATATATAGCTCACACACATATTTATACTCACATATATATATATATATATATATATATATATATAGTTCACACACATATTTATGCTCACATATTTATATTTATTTATATATATATATATATATATATATATATATAGCTCATAGACATATGTATACACACATATTTATATACACACACACACATATATATATATATATATATATATATATATAGGTCACACACATATTTATACTCACATATTTATTTATATATATATATATATATATATATATATATATATATATATATATATATATATATATATATATATATATATATATACTGTATATATATATATATATATATATAGCTCTCACACATATTTATACACACATATTTATATATATATATCAAACACATATCTTTACACACATTTATATATATATAGCTCACACACAGATTTATAAACAGCTCACACACATTTATATATATATATATATATATATATATAGCTCACACACATATTTATATACAGCTCACACACATTTATATATATATATACATATATATATAGCTCACGCACATATTTAAATATATACAGCTCACACACACACACATATATATATATATATATATATATATATACACTGCTCAAAAAAATAAAGGGAACACTTAAACAACACAATGTAACTCCAAGTCAATCACACTTCTGTGAAATCAAACTGTCCACTTAGGAAGCAACACTGAGTGACAATCAATGTCACATGCTGTTGTGCAAATGGGATAGACAACAGGTGGAAATTATAGGCAATTAGCAAGACACCCCCAATAAAGGAGTAGTTCTGCAGGTGGTGACCACAGACCACTTCTCAGTTCCTATGCTTTCTGGCTGATGTTTTGGTCACTTATGAATGCTGGCTGTGCTTTCACTCTAGTGGTAGCATGAGACGGAGTCTACAACCCACACAAGTGGCTCAGGTAGTGCAGCTCATCCAGGATGGCACATCAATGCGAGCTGTGGCAAGAAGGATTGCTGTGTCTGTCAGCGTAGTGTCCAGAGCATGGAGGCGCTACCAGGAGACAGGCCAGTACATCAGGAGACGTGGAGGAGGCCATAGGAGGGCAACAACCCAGCAGCAGGACCGCTACCTCTGCCTTTGTGCAAGGAGGAACAGAAGGAGCACTGCCAGAGGCCTGCAAAATGACCTCAAGCAGGCCACAAATGTGCATGTGTCTGCTCAAACAGTCAGAAACAGACTCCATGAGGGGGGTATGAGGGCCCGACGTCCACAGGTGGGGGTTGTGCTTACAGCCCAACACCGTGCAAGACGTTTGGCATTTGCCAGAGAACACCAAGATTGGCAAATTCGCCACTGGCGCCCTGTGCTCTTCACAGATGAAAGCAGGTGCACACTGAGCACATTTGACAGACGTGACAGTCTGGAGATGCCGTGGAAAACGTTCTGCTGCCTGCAACATCCTCCAGCATGGCCGGTTTGGCAGTAGGTCAGTAATGGTGTGGGGTGGCATTTCTTTGAGGGGCCGAACAGCCCTCCATGTGCTCTCCAGAGGTAGCCTGACTGCCATTAGGTATCGAGATGAGATCCTCAGACCCCTTGTGAGACCATATGCTGGTGCAGTTGGCCCTGGGTTCCTCCTAATGCAAGACAATGCTAGACCTCATGTGGCTGGAGTGTGTCAGCAGTTCCTGCAAGACGAAGGCATTGATGCTATGGACTGGCCCACCCGTTCCCCAGACCTGAATCCAATTGAGCACATCTGGGACATCATGTCTCGCTCCATCCACCAACTTCACGTTGCACCACAGACTGTCCAGGAGTTGGTGGATGCTTTAGTCCAGGTCTGGGAGGAGATCCCTCAGGAGACCATCCGCCACCTCATCAGGAGCATGCACAGGCGTTGTAGGGAGGTCATACAGGCACGTGGAGGCCACACACACTACTGAGCCTCATTTTGACTTGTTTTAAGGACATTACATCAAATTTGGATCCGCCTGTAGTGTGTTTTTCCACTTTAATTTTGAGTGTGACTCCAAATCCAGACCTCCATGGGTTAAAAAATTTGATTTCCATTTTTTAATTTTTGTGTGATTTTATTGTCAGCACATTCAACTATGTAAAGAACAAAGTATTTAATTAGAATATTTAATTCATTCAGATCTAGGATGTGTTATTTTAGTGTTCCCTTTATTTTTTTGAGCAGTGTATATAGCTCCCACACATATTTATACACACATATTTATATAAAGCTAACACACATATATATTTATATACAGCTCACACACATATTTATACACACATATATATATGTATATATATATATATATATATATATATATATATATATATATATAGTATACACAGTATATATATAGCTCACAAACATATTATAGTCACATATTTATATATATATATATATATATATATAGCTCACACACAAATTTATACTCACATATATATATTTATTTATATATATATATATATATATATATAGCTCATAGACATATGTATACACACATATTTATATACACACACACACACACACATATATATATATATATAGCTCACACACATATTTATACTCACACACATTTATATATATATATATATAGCTCACACACATATTTATATACAGCTCACACACATTTATATATATATATATATATATATATATATATATAGCTCACACACATATTTATATCAGACATCCCAACTCTCCCTGAAGTTCAGGGAGTCTCCCTGATTGTAATAGTGGCTCCCTGATGCCAGCAAATGGAATGCAATCTCCCTGAAACTCCAAGTACCATGATCTAATGAGGCCCAAATCCGGAAAAGTGTTTCTTTAAGGAATGCCTTTAGTTGTTGGGACGTTATAGAACCCTCAAAGCATGCATCAGTAACCAAAAAGCCACCACTGATTTTAATAAAACAAAAACACTACCAACAAGCGTACGATCACTGGAAAATAGGTTTGTTGTATGTGGTTGTGCAATAAAGCTACATTTTTCTAATGTGACTTTAGTGGGAAGCTACTTTAATGATAAGTCTCTATCTTATTTAGGGTTTCAAGGTGTTCAATATATAACTGGGAGGGGGAGGGGGGTGGCAGCAAGGTAGCGGTTGAAGCCATCTCCCTGAAATGAATTTTTGAAGGTTGGGATGTCAGTTATAACTGGAGTAAAACCATCAGACACTTCTAAATCAGTGGTAATGCTATCAGACACTGTAGTCAAGCCATCAGACACTTCTAAATCAGTGGTAATGCTATCAGACACTGCAAAATACATAGTGCAATTTGTAACAATGTAATAAATAAAATAATGATTACACAGTTGTCACACATGCATCACCGTCTATAATGTGCGATATGGTAAGATTTAACTGTGGAAATTTAAAGATACAGAGCCCCAAATATCAACCCATTGCTTATAAAGTGACATTTTTGAAATACTTCTATATGGGTTAAAAACAAAATCTCCCATTGGACCAATAATTTATCAATGCAGGTGAGTCATACACACCCCCCTCTATGATATCCAAAGATATGGTGAGATTTTACTGTGGACATTTAAAGATACAGAGCCCCAAATATCAACCCATTGCTTATAAAGTGACATTTTTGAAATACTTCTATATGGGTTAAAAACAAAATCTCCCATTTGACCAATAGTTTCTCAATGCAGGTCAGTCGTACACCCCCCCCCCCCCCTCTATGATATCCAACGATATGGTAAGATTTTACTGTGGAAATTTAAAGATACAGACCCCGAAATATCAAACCACTGCTTACAAAGTGACGTTTTTGAAATACTTCTATATGGGTTAAAACCAAAAATCTCCCATTGGACCAATAATTTGTCAATGCAGGTGAGTTATACACCCCCCCCCCCCTCTATGATATCCAATGATATGGTAAGATTTTACTGTGGAAATTTAAAGATACAGAGCCCCAAATATCAACCCATTGCTTATAAAGTGACATTTTTGAAATACTTCTATATGTGAGAAAACCAAAATCTCCCATTGGACCAATAATTTGTCAATGCAGGTGAGTCATACCCACCCCCCTCTATGATATCCAACAAAATTGTAAGATTTTACTGTGGAAATTTAAAGATACAGACCCCCAAATATCAACCCACTGCTTACAAAGTGACGTTTTTGAAATACTTCTATATGGGTTCAAAACAAAATCTCCCATTGGACCAATAATTTGTCAATGCAGGTGAGTCGCACACACCCCCCTCTATGATATCCAACAATATGGTAAGATTTTACTGTGGAAATTTAAAGATACAGACCCCCAAATATCAACCCACTGCTTACAAAGTGACGTTTTTGAAATACTTCTATATGGGTTAAAAACCAAAATCTCCCATTGGACCAATAATTTGTCAATGCAGGTGAGTTATACATACCCCCCTCTATGATATCCAACGATATGGTGAGATTTTACTGTGGAAATTTAAAGATACAGACCCCCAAATATCAACCCATTGCTTATAAAGTGACATTTTTTAAATACTTCTATATGGGTTAAAAACAAAATCTCCCATTGGACCAATAATTTCTCAATGCAGGTGAGTCATACACACCCCCCTCTATGATATCCAATGATATGGTAAGATTTTACTTTGGAAATTTAAAGATACAGACCCCCAAATATCAACCCACTGCTTACAAAGTGACGTTTTTGAAATACTTCTATATGGGTTAAAAACCAAAATCTCCCATTGGACCAATAATTTGTCAATGCAGGTGAGTTATACATACCCCCCTCTATGATATCCAACAATATGGTGAGATTTTACTGTGGAAATTTAAAGATACAGACCCCCAAATATCAACCCATTGCTTATAAAGTGACATTTTTGAAATACTTCTATATGGGTTAAAACCAAAATCTCCCATTGGACCAATAATTTGTCAATGCAGGTGAGTTATACAACCCCCTCTATATTATCCAATGATATGGTAAGATTTTACTGTGGAAATTTAAAGAAACAGAGCCCCAAATAACCCATTGCTTATAAAGTGACATTTTTGAAATACTTCTATATAGGTTAAAAACAAAATCTCCCATTGGACCAGTAATTTATCAATGCAGTTGAGTCGTACACCCCCCCCCCCCTCTATGATATCCAATGAAATGGTAAGATTTTACTGTGGAAATTTAAAGATACAGACCCCCAAATATCAACCCACTGCTTACAAAGTGACGTTTTTGAAATACTTCTATATGGGTTCAAAACAAAATCTCCCATTGGACCAATAATTTGTCAATGCAGGTGAGTCGTACACACCCCCCTCTATGATATCCAATGATATGGTAAGATTTTACTGTGGAAATTTAAAGATACAGACCCCCAAATATCAACCCACTGCTTACAAAGTGATGTTTTTGAAATATTTCTATATGGGTTAAAACCAAATCTCCCATTGGACCAATAATGTGTCAATGCAGGTGAGTTATACATACCCCCCTATATGATATCCAATGATATGGTGAGATTTTTCCTGTGGAAATTTAAAGATACAGACCCCCAAATATCAACCCATTGCTTATAAAGTGACATTTTTGAAATACTTCTATATGGGTTAAAAACAAAATCTCCCATTGGACCAATAATTTGTCAATGCAGGTGAGTCATACACACCCCCTCTATGATATCCAATGATATGGTAAGATTTTACTGTGGAAATTTAAAGATACAGAGCCCCAAATATCAACCAATTGCTTACAAAGTTACGTTTTTGAAATAATTCTATATGTGAGAAAACCAAAATCTCCCATTGGACCAATAATTTGTCAATGCAGGCGAGTCACACCCACTCCCCTCTATTATATCCAACGATATGGTAAGATTTTACTGTGGAAATTTAAAGATACAGACCCCCAAATATCAACCCACTGCTTACAAAGTGACGTTTTTGAAATACTTCTATATGTGAGAAAACCAAAATCTCACATTGGACCAATAATTTGTCAATGCAGGTGAGTCATACCCACCCCCCTCTATAATATCCAACAATATGGTAAGATTTTACTGTGGAAATTTAAAGATACAGACCCCCAAATATCAACCCACTGCTTACAAAGTGACGTTTTTGAAATATTTCTATATCGGTTAAAACCAAAATCTCCCATTGGACCAATAATTTGTCAATTCAGGTGAGTTATACATACCCCCCTCTATGATATCCAACGATATGGTGAGATTTTACTGTGGAAATTTAAAGATACAGACCCTCAAATATCAACCCATTGCTTATAAAGTGACATTTTTGAAATACTTCTATTTGTGAGAAAACCAAAATCTCCCATTGGACCAATAATTTGTCAATGCAGGTGAGTCATACCCACCCCCCTCTATGATATCCAACGATATGGTAAGATTTTACTGTGGAAATTTAAAGATACAGACCCCGAAATATCAAACCACTGCTTACAAAGTGACGTTTTTGAAATACTTCTATATGGGTTAAAACCAAAAATCTCCCATTGGACCAATAATTTGTCAATGCAGGTGAGTTATACACCCCCCCCCCCCTCTATGATATCCAATGATATGGTAAGATTTTACTGTGGAAATTTAAAGATACAGAGCCCCAAATATCAACCCATTGCTTATAAAGTGACATTTTTGAAATACTTCTATATGTGAGAAAACCAAAATCTCCCATTGGACCAATAATTTGTCAATGCAGGTGAGTCATACCCACCCCCCTCTATGATATCCAACAAAATTGTAAGATTTTACTGTGGAAATTTAAAGATACAGACCCCCAAATATCAACCCACTGCTTACAAAGTGACGTTTTTGAAATACTTCTATATGGGTTCAAAACAAAATCTCCCATTGGACCAATAATTTGTCAATGCAGGTGAGTCGCACACACCCCCCTCTATGATATCCAACAATATGGTAAGATTTTACTGTGGAAATTTAAAGATACAGACCCCCAAATATCAACCCACTGCTTACAAAGTGACGTTTTTGAAATACTTCTATATGGGTTAAAAACCAAAATCTCCCATTGGACCAATAATTTGTCAATGCAGGTGAGTTATACATACCCCCCTCTATGATATCCAACGATATGGTGAGATTTTACTGTGGAAATTTAAAGATACAGACCCCCAAATATCAACCCATTGCTTATAAAGTGACATTTTTTAAATACTTCTATATGGGTTAAAAACAAAATCTCCCATTGGACCAATAATTTCTCAATGCAGGTGAGTCATACACACCCCCCTCTATGATATCCAATGATATGGTAAGATTTTACTTTGGAAATTTAAAGATACAGACCCCCAAATATCAACCCACTGCTTACAAAGTGACGTTTTTGAAATACTTCTATATGGGTTAAAAACCAAAATCTCCCATTGGACCAATAATTTGTCAATGCAGGTGAGTTATACATACCCCCCTCTATGATATCCAACAATATGGTGAGATTTTACTGTGGAAATTTAAAGATACAGACCCCCAAATATCAACCCATTGCTTATAAAGTGACATTTTTGAAATACTTCTATATGGGTTAAAACCAAAATCTCCCATTGGACCAATAATTTGTCAATGCAGGTGAGTTATACAACCCCCTCTATATTATCCAATGATATGGTAAGATTTTACTGTGGAAATTTAAAGAAACAGAGCCCCAAATAACCCATTGCTTATAAAGTGACATTTTTGAAATACTTCTATATAGGTTAAAAACAAAATCTCCCATTGGACCAGTAATTTATCAATGCAGTTGAGTCGTACACCCCCCCCCCCTCTATGATATCCAATGAAATGGTAAGATTTTACTGTGGAAATTTAAAGATACAGACCCCCAAATATCAACCCACTGCTTACAAAGTGACGTTTTTGAAATACTTCTATATGGGTTCAAAACAAAATCTCCCATTGGACCAATAATTTGTCAATGCAGGTGAGTCGTACACACCCCCCTCTATGATATCCAATGATATGGTAAGATTTTACTGTGGAAATTTAAAGATACAGACCCCCAAATATCAACCCACTGCTTACAAAGTGATGTTTTTGAAATATTTCTATATGGGTTAAAACCAAATCTCCCATTGGACCAATAATGTGTCAATGCAGGTGAGTTATACATACCCCCCTATATGATATCCAATGATATGGTGAGATTTTTCCTGTGGAAATTTAAAGATACAGACCCCCAAATATCAACCCATTGCTTATAAAGTGACATTTTTGAAATACTTCTATATGGGTTAAAAACAAAATCTCCCATTGGACCAATAATTTGTCAATGCAGGTGAGTCATACACACCCCCTCTATGATATCCAATGATATGGTAAGATTTTACTGTGGAAATTTAAAGATACAGAGCCCCAAATATCAACCAATTGCTTACAAAGTTACGTTTTTGAAATAATTCTATATGTGAGAAAACCAAAATCTCCCATTGGACCAATAATTTGTCAATGCAGGCGAGTCACACCCACTCCCCTCTATTATATCCAACGATATGGTAAGATTTTACTGTGGAAATTTAAAGATACAGACCCCCAAATATCAACCCACTGCTTACAAAGTGACGTTTTTGAAATACTTCTATATGTGAGAAAACCAAAATCTCACATTGGACCAATAATTTGTCAATGCAGGTGAGTCATACCCACCCCCCTCTATAATATCCAACAATATGGTAAGATTTTACTGTGGAAATTTAAAGATACAGACCCCCAAATATCAACCCACTGCTTACAAAGTGACGTTTTTGAAATATTTCTATATCGGTTAAAACCAAAATCTCCCATTGGACCAATAATTTGTCAATTCAGGTGAGTTATACATACCCCCCTCTATGATATCCAACGATATGGTGAGATTTTACTGTGGAAATTTAAAGATACAGACCCTCAAATATCAACCCATTGCTTATAAAGTGACATTTTTGAAATACTTCTATTTGTGAGAAAACCAAAATCTCCCATTGGACCAATAATTTGTCAATGCAGGTGAGTCATACCCACCCCCCTCTATGATATCCAATGAAATTGTAAGATTTTACTGTGGAAATTTAAAGATACAGACCCCCAAATATCAACCCACTGCTTACAAAGTGACGTTTTTGAAATACTTCTATATGGGTTCAAAACAAAATCTCACATTGGACCAATAATTAGTCAATGCAGGTGAGTCGCACACACCCCCCTCTATGATATCCAACAATATGGTAAGATTTTACTGTGGAAATTTAAAGATACAGACCCCCAAATATCAACCCACTACTTACAAAGTGACGTTTTTGAAATAATTCTATATGTGAGAAAACCAAAATCTCCCATTGGACCAATAATTTGTCAATGCAGGTGAGTCGTACAACCCCCACCCCTCTATGATATCAAAAGATATAATAAGATTTTACTGTGGAAATTTAAAGATACAGACCCCCAAACATCAACCCATTGCTTACAAAGTTACGTTTTTGAAATACTTCTATATGGGTTAAAAAAAAATCTCCCATTGGACCAATAATTTGTCAATGCAGGTGAGTCATACACACACCCCTCTATTATATCTAACGATATGGTAAGATTTTACTGTGGAAATTTAAAGATACTGACCCCCAAACATAAACCCATTGCTTACAAAGTGACGTTTTTGAAACACTTCTATATGGGTTAAAAACAAAATCTCCCATTGGACCAATAATTTGTCAATGCAGGTGAGTCGCACACACCCCCCTCTATGATATCCAACAATATGGTAAGATTTTACTGTGGAAATTTAAAGATACAGACCCCCAAATATCAACCCACTACTTACAAAGTGACGTTTTTGAAATAATTCTATATGTGAGAAAACCAAAATCTCCCATTGGACCAATAATTTGTCAATGGAAGTGAGTCGTACAACCCCCCCCCCCCTATGATATCAAAAGATATAATAAAATTTTACTGTGGAAATTTAAAGATACAGACCCCCAAACATCAACCCATTGCTTACAAAGTTACGTTTTTGAAATACTTCTATATGGGTTAAAACAAAATCTCCCATTGGACCAATAATTTGTCAATGCAGGTGAGTCGTACACACACCCCTCTATTATATCAAACGATATGGTAAGATTTTACGGTGGAAATTTAAAGATACTGACCCCCAAACATAAGCCCATTGCTTACAAAGTGACGTTTTTGAAACACTTCTATATGGCTTAAAAACCAAATCTTCCATTGGATCAATACTTTCTCAATGCAGGTGAGTCATACACACCCCCCTCTATGATATCCAAATATATAATAAGAGTTTACTGTGGAAATTTAAAGATACAGACCCACAAATGAGAAAGGAGACAGGAGCGCAAGGGACTGATCTGATTGTAGTATATTAAAACTTAGATTTTAATACAAAAGTTACAGTGACAAAAACACACTCACACTTTCCAACCTCAAACAGAATGAGGTATGAATATGGCACAAGAAGCAAAAAGCCCCAGGCACTTGCTCACCACGAACCCTCTTCCGGTGCAGTGGGTCTCCCCTTCCGTCACCGTATGTGTAAACTGCAGCTCCCAAGTATAGCCGAGCACTAGTTCTCAAAGGTCCGTGGTCTCTGGTCAGGCTGTCACAGGTAAAACCGCATACCCATAGTCCCAGAGTCTCTTGGTAAATATTGCCGTGTCCACAGGGTCTTTTAGGCAAAACAAAGTACAAACAGTAGTTCACGCCGGGTATGTTCAGAATCCCACTAAACACTCACAAGCCGGCTAGAGTGTCTGTGGATCTGACTCCTCGCAGCGTGTGTAGATGTGGGCGTGGCCTTACGCATTTCGTGGGGCTCCTCCCCACTTCGTCAGAGGCATGCCCACATACCTGTAACCTGAGATGATGCTGATGTGCTGGGGCAGTAGCTAGTTTCCAGGCAAACTCAAATGTCAACCCATTGCTTATAAAGTGACATTTTTTAAATACTTCTATATGGGTTAAGAACAAAATCTCCCATTGCACATTTAGAGTAAACACAGTTTTTATTCAAATTATTTTTATTTAAATTTAAAAAAAAATAATAAACATTACACATTATTAAAAGGTATTAATTTAAATAGATCTGAAATACAAAAATAAACCTAAAAAAAACATGCATCTAATCATATATACATACACTCTACAAATTAGTAGGAATAATGTTCCAAATAGACATTTGAACTTTGTACTATTTTTCTTAAAGTATGGTGACTTTGGAATTTAATTTAATTCATGTCTGTGTTTATTTACAAATTTGTCATTTCCAAACATATTTTGCCTTTTTAACTGCAATATCTGGTATATTTAGACAACCTTGATGATACCAATTTGAACATGTTGAGCACTGAACCATCAACTCCCCACAGTAAACGATCCTACATATGCAGTACACTGGGAGCACAGCAATGTCTAGGTCAAGTGCTTCTCTTCTACTTTTACTTGGGAAAGGTGTTATGAATTGATCCTGGAAACATGCTGTAATGTGTGATCTTCACTTGGCTTGGTCAAATGTAAGGCTAGTTGGACTTTTATCAAATGCTAGACTAATTGCAAATGCTATTGCAAATACTCCACCATCATGTGCATTTCCTTGTTTCTGAACATTCTTAACATTTATTTTTCAAATATAAGAATAACCAAAGCGCCAATGATCAAGGCTAGGTCTGAATAGTGTTGTCGTGAGGTTACAATGAATAGCAGATGAATTAAAATATAATATATTTATTTACATACAAATAACAAACATCGTGGATCCATATACAATATTTTAAAAGTGCAAATGGCAATGCATCAGTTAAAAATATACAAAATAGTACACAATGTGAAAATTATTCCATTTCAAATAATAAGAAATTAAACTGAGTGCTGACTAAGTGTTTAACATAGACATATCAAAAGAGTGTACAGATGTTAAAATCCCTACTGCATATACTCAGTGAGATCAGATAAAATGAAAGAATCAGGAATTAGACTGAGTGCTAACTATCGGCTAGATTTAGAGTTCTGCGGCCAAAGGGGTGCGTTAGCTACGCGTGCTTTTTCCCCTGCACCTTTTAAATACCGCTGGTATTTAGAGTTCACAGAATGGCTGCGTTAGGCTCCAAAAAAGGGAGCGTAGAGCATATTTAACGCCACTGCAAGTCTCGATACCAGCGGTGCTTACGGACGCGGCCAGCTTCAAAAACGTGCTCGTGCACGATTCCCCCATAGAAAACAATGGGGCTGTTTGAGCTGAAAAAAAACCTAACACCTGCAAAAAAGCAGCGTTCAGCTCCTAACACAGCCCCATTGTTTTCTATGGGGAAACACTTCCTAAGTCTGCACCTAACACCCTAACATGTACCCCGAGTCTAAACACCCCTAACCTTACACTTTTTAACCCCTAATCTGCCGACTCCGCTATCGCTGACACCTGCATATTTTTTTTAACCCCTAATCTGCCGCTCCGTATACCGCCGCAACCTACATTATACCTATGTACCCCTAATCTGCTGCCCCTAACACCGCCGACCCCTATATTATATTTATTAACCCCTAATCGTCCCCCCCACAACGTCGCCGCCAGCTACCTACAATAATTAACCCCTAATCTGCCGATCGGATCTCGCCGCTAGTCTAATAAATGGATTAACCCCTAAAGCTAAGTCTAACTCTAACACTAACACCCCCCTAAGTTAAATATAATTTAAATCTAACGAAATAAATTAACTCTTATTATATAAATTATTCCTATTTAAAGCTAAATACTTACCTGTAAAATAAACCCTAATATAGCTACAATATAAATTATAATAATATTGTAGCTATTTTAGGATTAATATTTATTTTACAGGCAACTTTGTAATTATTTTAAACAGGTACAATAGCTATTAAATAGTTAATAACTATTTAATAGCTAAAATAGTTAAAATAATTACAAAATTACCTGTAAAATAAATCCTAACCTAAGTTACAATTAAACCTAACACTACACTATCAATAAATTAATTAAATAAAATACCTACAATTACCTACAATTAAGGTAGGAATATTCTGATTGGCTGATGGAATCAGCCAATCAGATTCAAGTTCAGGGCTGGTAAGGTAAAAGAGCTTTGAACTTTTTTAATTTAGAATAGGGTAGGGCATTTTTTTTATTTTGGGGGGCTTTGTTATTTTATTAGGGGGCTTAGAGTAGGTGTAATTAGTTTAAAATTGTTGTAATATTTTTCTAATGTTTGTAAATATTTTTTTATTTTTTGTAACTTAGTTCTTTTTTATTTATTTTTTGTACTTTAGTTAGTTTATTTAATTGTATTTATTTGTAGATATTGTACTTAATTAATTTATTGATAGTGTAGTGTTAGGTTTAATTGTAGATACTTGTAGATATTTTATTTAATTAATTTATTGATAGTGTAGTGTTAGGTTTAATTGTAGATAATTGTAGGTATTTTATTTAATTTATTTATTGCTAGTGTAGTGTTAGGTTTAATTGTAACTTAGGTTAGGATTTATTTTACAGGTAATTTTGTAATTATTTTAACTAGGTAACTATTAAATAGTTATGAACTATTTAATAGCTATTGTACCTGTTTAAAATAATTACAAAGTTGCCTGTAAAATAAATATTAATCCTAAAATAGCTACAATATAATTATAATTTATATTGCAGCTATATTTGGGTTTATTTTACAGGTAAATATTTAGCTTTAAATAGGAATAATTTATTTAATAAGAGTTAATTTATTTAGTTAGATTTAAATTATATTTGACTTAGGGGGGTGTTAGTGTTAGGGTTAGACTTAGTTTTAGGGGTTAAAACATTTATTATAGTAGCGGTGAGCTCCGGTCGGCAGATTAGGGGTTAATGCTTGAAGTTAGGTGTCGGCGATGTTAGGGAGGGCAGATTAGGGGTTATTACTATTTATTATAGGGTTATTGAGGTGGGAGTGAGGCGGATTAGGGGTTAATAACTTTATTATAATAGCGGCGCGGTCCAGTCGGAAGATTAGGGGTTAATAAGTGTAGGCAGGTGGAGGCGACGTTGAGGGGGGCAGATTAGGGGTTAATAAATATAATATAGGGGTCGGCGGTGTTAGGGGCAACAGATTAGGGGTACATAAGTATAACGTAGCTTGCGGCGGCGTGCACTTGACCTAGACATTGCTGTGCTCCCAGTGTACTGCATATGTAGGATCGTTTACTGTGGGGAGTTGCTGGTTCAGTGCTCAACATGTTCAAATTGGTATTATCAAGGTTGTCTAAATATACCAGATATTGCAGTTAAAAAGGCAAAATATGTTTGGAAATGCCAAATTTGCAAATAAACACAGACATGAATTAAATTAAATTCCAAAGTCACCATACTTTAAGAAAAATAGTACAAACAAAGTTCAAATGTCTATTTGGAACATTATTCCTACTAATTTGTAGAGTGTATGTATATATGATTAGATGCATGTTTTTTTAGGTTTATTTTTGTATTTCAGATCTATTTAAATTAATACCTTTTAATAATGTATAATGTTTATTAATTTTTTTAAAATTTAAATAAAAATAATTTGAATAAAAACTGTGTTTACTCTAAATGTGCAATGTGAGAATTTGTTTTTAACCCATATAGAAGTATTTAAAAAATGTCACTTTATAAGCAATGGGTTTATGTTTGGGGGTCTGTATCTTTATATTTCCACAGTAAAATCTTACCATATCGTTGGATATCATAGAGGGGGGTGTACGACTCACCTGCATTGACAAATTATTGATCCAATGGGAGATTTTGTTTTTAACCCATATAGAAGTGTTTCAAAAACGTCACTTTGTAAGCAATGGGTTTATGTTTGGGGGTCTGTATCTTTATATTTCCACAGTAAAATCTTACCATATCGTTGGATATCATAGAGGGGGTGTGTACGACTCACCCGCATTGACAAATTATTGGTCCAATGGGAGATTTTGTTTTAACCCATATAGAAGTATTTAAAAAACGTCACTTTGTAAGCAGTGGGTTAATATTTGGGGGTCTGTATATTTAAATTTCCACAGTAAAATCTTACCATATTGTTGGCTATAATAGAGGGGGGTGGGTATGACTCACCTGCATTGACAAATTATTGGTCCAATGGGAGATTTTGGTTTTCTCACATATAGAAGTATTTCAAAAACGTCACTTTGTAAGCAATGGGTTGATATTTGGGGCTCTGTATCTTTAAATTTCCACATTAAAATCTTACCATATCGTTGGATATCATAGAGGGGGGTGTGTACGACTCACCTGCATTGACAAATTATTGGTCCAATGGGAGATTTTGGTTTTCTCACATATAGAATTATTTCAAAAATGTCACTTTATAAGCAATAGGTTGATATTTGGGGGTCTGTATCTTTAAATTTCCACAGTAAAATCTCACCATATCGTTGGATATCATAGAGGGGGGTATGTATAACTCACCTGCATTGACAAATTATTGGTCCAATGGGAGATTTTGGTTTTAAACCATATAGAAGTATTTCAAAAACGTCACTTTGTAAGCAATGGGTTTATGTTTGGGGGTCTGTATCTTTATATTTCCTCAGTAAAATCTTACCATATCGTTGGATATCATAGAGGGGGGGTGTACGACTCACCTGCATTGACAAATTATTGGTCCAATGGGAAATTTTGGTTTTCTCACATATAGAATTATTTCAAAAACGTCACTTTGTAAGCAGTGCGTTGATATTTGGGGGTCTGTATCTTTAAATTTCCACAGTAAAATCTTACCATATCATTGGATATCATAGAGGGGTGTGTGTATAACTCACCTGCATTGACAAATTATTGTTCACATGGGAGATTTTGGTTTTAACCCATATAGAAGTTTTTAAAAAAAACGTCACTTTTTAAGCAGTGGGTTGATATTTGGGGGTCTGTATCTTTAAATTTCCACAGTAAAATCTTACCATATCATTGGATATCATAGAGGGGGGGTGGGTATGACTCACCTGCATTGACAAATTATTGGTCCAATGGGAGATTTTGTTTTTAACCCATATAGAAATATTTAAAAAATGTCACTTTATAAGCAATGGGTTGATATTTGGGGCTCTGTTTCTTTAAATTTCCACTGTAAAATCTCACCATATCGTTGGATACCATAGAGGGGGGAATGTATAACTCACCTGCATTGACAAATTATTGGTCCAATGGGAGATTTTGGTTTTAACCCATATAGAAGTATTTCAAAAACTTCACTTTGTAAGCAGTGGGTTGATATTTGGGGGTCTGTATCTTTAAATGTCCACAGTAAAATCTTACCATATTGTTGGATATCATAGAGGGGGGTGGGTATGACTCACCTGCATTGACAAATTATTGGTCCAATGGGAGATTTTGGTTTTCTCGCATATAGAAGTATTTCAAAAATGTAACTTTGTAAGCAATGGGTTGATATTTGGGGCTCTGTATCTTTAAATTTCCACAGTAAAATCTTACCATATCGTTGGATATCATAGAGGGGGGTGTGTACGACTGACCTGCATTGACAAATTATTGGTCTAATGGGAGATTTTGTTTTTAAACCATATAGAAGTATTTGAAAAATGTCACTTTATAAGCAATGGGTTGATATTTGGGGCTCTGTTTCTTTAAATTTCCACAGTAAAATCTTACCATATCGTTGGATATCATAGAGGGGTGTGTGTACAACTCACCTGCATTGACAAATTATTGGTCCAATGGGAGATTTTGTTTTCTCACATATAGAATTATTTCAAAAACGTCACTTTGTAAGCAGTGGGTTGATATTTGGGGGTCTGTATCTTTAAATTTCCACAGTAAAATCTTACCATTTCGTTGAATATCATAGAGGGGGGTGTGTACAACTCACCTGCATTGACAAATTATTGGTCCAATGGGAGATTTTGTTTTTAACCCATATAGAAGTATTTGAAAAATGTCACTTTATAAGCAATGGGTTGATATTTGGGGCTCTGTTTCTTTAAATTTCCACAGTAAAATCTTACCATATCGTTGGATATCATAGAGGGGGGGGGTGTACGACTCACCTAAATTGACAAATTATTGGTCCAATGGGAGATTTTGTTTTTAACCCATATAGAAGTATTTTAAAAATGTCACTTTATAAGCAATGGGTTGATATTTGGGGCTATTTTTCTTTAAATTTCAACAGTAAAATCTTACCATATCGTTGGATATCATAAAGGGGGGGGGGGGGTGTATAACTCACCTGCATTGACAAATTATTGGTCAAATGGGAGATTTTAGTTTTAACCCATATAGAAGTATTTCAAAAACATCACTTTTTAAGCAATGGGTTGATATTTGAGGGTCTGTATCTTTAAATTTCCACAGTAAAATCTTACCATATCGTTGGATATCATAGAGGGGTGTGGGTATGAGTCACCTGCATTGACAAATTATTGGTCCAATGGGAGATTTTGTTTTTAACCCATATAGAAGTATTTAAAAAATGTCACTTTATAAGCAATGGGTTGATATTTGGGGCTCTATTTCTTTAAATTTCCACAGTAAAATCTTACCATATCATTGGATATCATAGAGGGGGTATGTATAACTCACTGCATTGACAATTTATTGGTCCAATTTGAGATTTTGGTTTTAATCCATATAGAAGTATTTTAAAAACGTCACTTTGTAAGCAGTGGGTTGATATTTCGGGGTCTGTATCTTTAAATTTCCACAGTAAAATCTCACCATATCGTTGGACATCATAGAGGGGGGTGGGTATGACTCACCTGCATTGACAAATTATTGGTCCAATGGGAGATTTTGGTTTTCTCACATATAGAAGTATTTCAAATACGTCACTTTGTTAGCAGTGGGTTGATATTTGGGGGCCTGTATCTTTAAATTTCCACAGTAAAATCTTACCATATCGTTGGATATCATTGAGGGGGGGGGGGTATGACTCACCTGCATTGACAAATTATTGGTCCAATGGGAGATTTTGTTTTTAACCCATATAGAAGTATTTCAAAAACGTCACTTTGTAAGCAGTGGGTTGAAATTTGGGGGTCTGTATCTTTCAATTTCCACAGTAAAATCTTACCATTTCGTTGGATATCATAGAGGGGGGTATGTATGACTCACCTGCATTGAAAAATTATTGGTCCAATGGGAGATTTTGTTTTGAACCCATTTAGAAGTATTTCAAAAACGTCACTTTGTAAGCAATGGGTTGATATTTGGGGCTCTATATCTTAAATGTCCACAGTTAAATCTTACCATATTGCACATTAAGGACGGTGATGTATGTGTGACAACTGTGTAATCATTATTTTATTTATTACATTGTTACAAATTGCACTATGTATTTTGCAGTGTCTGAAACATTACCACTGATTTAGAAGTTTCTGATGGCTTGACTACAGTGTCTGATAGCATTAGCACTGATTTAGAAGTGTCTGATGGCTTTACTCCAGTTCAGTTATACAGGGAGTGCAGAATTATTAGGCAAATGAGTATTTTGACCACATCATCCTCTTTATGCATGTTGTCTTACTCCAAGCTGTATAGGCTCGAAAGCCTACTACCAATTAAGCATATTAGGTGATGTGCATCTCTGTAATGAGAAGGGGTGTGGTCTAATGACATCAACACTCTATATCAGGTGTGCATAATTATTAGGCAACTTCCTTTCCTTTGGCAAAATGGGTCAAAAGAAGGACTTGACAGGCTCAGAAAAGTCAAAAATAGTGAGATATCTTGCAGAGGGATGCAGCACTCTTAAAATTGCAAAGCTTCTGAAGCGTGATCATCCAACAATCAAGTGTTTCATTCAAAATAGTCAACAGGGTCGCAAGAAGCGTGTGGAAAAACCAAGGCGCAAAATAACTGCCCATGAACTGAGAAAAGTCAAGCGTGCAGCTGCCAAGATACCACTTGCCACCAGTTTGGCCATATTTCAGAGCTGCAACATCACTGGAGTGCCCAAAAGCACAAGGTGTGCAATACTCAGAGACATGGCCAAGGTAAGAAAGGCTGAAAGACGACCACCACTGAACAAGACACACAAGCTGAAACGTCAAGACTGGGCCAAGAAATAGCTCAAGACTGATTTTTCTAAGGTTTTATGGACTGATGAAATGAGAGTGAGTCTTGATGGGCCAGATAGATGGGCCCGTGGCTGGATTGGTAAAGGGCAGAGAGCTCCAGTCCGACTCAGACGCCAGCAAGGTGGAGGTGGAGTACTGGTTTGGGCTGGTATCATCAAAGATGAGCTTGTGGGGCCTTTTCGGGTTGAGGATGGAGTCAAGCTCAACTCCCAGTCCTACTGCCAGTTTCTGGAAGACACCTTCTTCAAGCAGTGGTACAGGAAGAAGTCTGCATCCTTCAAGAAAAACATGATTTTCATGCAGGACAATGCTCCATCACACGCGTCCAAGTACTCCACAGCGTGGCTGGCAAGAAAGGGTATAAAAGAAGAAAATATAATGACATGGCCTCCTTGTTCACCTGATCTGAACCCCATTGAGAACCTGTGGTCCATCATCAAATGTGAGATTTACAAGGAGGGAAAACAGTACACCTCTCTGAATAGTGTCTGGGAGGCTGTGGTTGCTGCTGCACGCAATGTTGATGGTGAACAGATCAAAACACTGACAGAATCCATGGATGGCAGGCTTTTGAGTGTCCTTGCAAAAAAAGGTGGCTATATTGGTCACTGATTTGTTTTTGAATGTCAGAAATGTATATTTGTGAATGTTGAGATGTTATATTGATTTCACTGGTAAAAATAAATAATTGAAATGGGTATATATTTGTTTTTTGTTAAGTTGCCTAATAATTATGCACAGTAATAGTCACCTGCACACACAGATATCCCCCTAAAATAGCTATAACTAAGAACAAACTAAAAACTACTTCCAAAACTATTCAGCTTTGATATTAATGAGTTTTTTGGGTTCATTGAGAACATGGTTGTTGTTCAATAATAAAATTAATCCTCAAAAATACAACTTGCCTAATAATTCTGCACTCCCTGTATACAGCTCACACACACATATATATATATATATATATATATATATATATATATCTCACACACATTTTTATATATATATATATATATATATATATATATATATATATATATATATATATATATATATATATATATATCTCACACACATATTTATATACAGCTCACACACATTTTTATATATATAGCTCACACACATATTTATATACAGCTCACACACATATGTATGTTTATATACAGCTCACACATGTTTACATCTCACACACAGACATATATATATATTTATATATTTCACACATACACCTCACACTGAGCCTCTCATACTAATTTACAGATATCATATAACAGATTAACCATTTGCATGTCACTTTTCTGCACTCACTTGCAAAACGCCTCCATGATGAGAGGAGGAATTAAATGAAATGCTTAGAAGAACTACATTTCCCATAGTGCGCCGTGGCTGGCAATAGCCTGTAGCAAAGAAACAATTATCCAATTACAAACGAGAATCGTCCTCAAGCTGCATTGGATGGATATTTGTTTATCAGAACAAAGGGGCGGATACCTGTCTCCTATTGGTCTATGGATTAAGCTTAGTACTTATAGCCGCACACGCTTACCCGGATGTACAGTTCACCCGGTAGCTCGAAAACCTCTAATTATATTTACCTACAGGTGTTCCCAGTCCCACAGTAAACATGGCGGATACAACCTCAAATCGTCTATAGGTCTTCTATTTACCTGCAGTTTAACGGTGGTGACGTCATCACTGTGCTGCTGGGGGAAATAAAAGTACGGAGAGGGCGGGGCAGCAAGTGAGTATGTGCGCGGAACCGGTAGTCTGTGTTATATATTATATATATTAGTATATGTATGTAATTATATTTATATACATAACTGTGTGTTATATATTATATATATTAGTACAGTATATGTATGTAATTATATTTATATACATAACTGTGTGTTATATATTATATATATTAGTATATGTATGTAATTATATTTATATACATAAGTGTGTTATATATTATATATATATATATTAGTATATGTCTGTAATTATGTTTATATACATAAGTGTGTGTTATATATTATATATATTAGTATATGTATGTAATTATATTTATATACATAACTGTGTGTTATATATATTAGTATATGTATGTAATTATATTTATATACATAACTGTGTGTTATAAATTATATATATTAGTATATGTCTGTAATTGTATTTATATACATAACTGTGTGTGTTATATATTATATTTATATACATAAGTGTGTTATATATATATATATATATATATATATATATATATATATATATATATATATATATATTAGTATATGTATGTAATTATATTTATATACATAAGTCTGTGTTATATAGTATATATATATTAGTATATGTATGTAATTTATATTTATATACATAAGTGTGTATTATATATATTAGTATATGTCTGTAATTATATTTATATACATAAGTGTGTGTGTTATATATTATATATATTAGAGCAGGGCTCGACAAACCCAGGAGCCTGGGCACCACTGGCTCCTAGAATTTTACCCCTGGCTCCTAACGTTTTGGGTTATTCTCCATATATCTATATAAAAATCCAACTGTCTGGCTTCTAAAAATATGCCTGGCTCCTAAATATTCTTACTGGCTCCTAATTTTTGAACATATTCGTCAAGCACTGTATTAAAGTATGTATGTAATTATATTTATATACATAACTGTGTGTGTTATATATATTAGTATATGTCTGTAATTATATTTATATACATAAGTGTGTGTTATATATTATATATATTAGTATATGTATGTAATTATATTTATATACATAACTGTGTGCGTTATATATTAGTGTATGTATGTAATTATATTTATATACATAAGTGTGTGTTATATATTATATATATTAGTACAGTATCTGTATGTAATTATATTTATATACATAACTGTGTGTTATATATTATATATATTAGTATATGTATGTAATTATATTTATATACATAAGTGTGTGTTATATATATTAGTATATGTATGTAATTATATTTATATACATAACTGTGTGTATTATATATTATATATATTAGTATATGTATGTAATTATATTTATATACATAACTGTGTTATATATTATATATATATATATATATATATTAGTATATGTATGACATTATATTTATATACATAATATATATATGTAATTATATTTATATACATAAGTGTGTGTTATATATTATATATATTAGTACAGTATCTGTATGTAATTATATTTATATACATAACTGTGTGTTATATATTATATATATTAGTATATGTATGTAATTATATTTATATACATAAGTGTGTGTTATATATATTAGTATATGTATGTAATTATATTTATATACATAACTGTATGTGTTATATATTATATATATTAGTATATGTCTGTAATTACATTTATATACATAACTGTGTGTGTTTATATATTATATATATTAGTATATGTATGTAATTACATTTATATACACAACTGTGTGTGTTTATATATTATATATATTAGTATATGTATGTTATTATATTTATATACACAACTGTGTGTGTTATATATTATATTTATATACATAAGTGTGTGTTATATATTATATATATTAGTATATGTATGTAATTTATATTTATATACATAAGTGTGTATTATATATATTAGTATATGTCTGTAATTATATTTATATACATAAGTGTGTGTGTTATATATTATATATATTAGAGCAGGGCTCGACAAACCCAGGAGCCTGGGAGCCACTGGCTCCTAGAATTTTACCCCTGACTCCTAACTTTTTGTGTTATTCTCCATATATCTATATAAAAATCCAACTGTCTGGCTTCTAAAATTATGCCTGGCTCCTAAATATTCTTACTGGCTCCTAATTTTTGAACATATTCGTCAAGCACTGTATTAGAGTATGTATGTAATTATATTTATATACATAACTGTGTGTGTTATATATTATATATATTAGTATATGTATGTAATTATATTTATATACATAACTGTGTGTGTTATCTATTAGTGTATGTATGTAATTATATTTATATACATAAGTGTGTGTTATATATTATATATATTAGTGTATGTATGTAATTATATTTATATACATAACTGTGTGTGTTATATATTATAAATATTAGTATATGTATGTAATTATATTTATATACATAACTGTGTGTGTTATAAATTATATATATTAGTATATGTCTATAATTGTATTTATATACATAACTGTGTGTGTTATATATTATATATATATTAGTATATGTATGTAATTATATTTATATACATAAGTGTGTGTTATATATTATATATATTAGTATATGTATGTAATTATATTTATATACATAAGTGTGTGTGTTATATATTATATATATTAGAGCAGGGCTCGACAAACCCAGGAGCCTGGGAGCCACTGGCTCCTAGAATTTTACCCCTGGCTCCTAACTTTTTGGGTTATTCTCCATATATCTATATAAAAATCCAACTGTCTGGCTTCTAAAAATATGCTTGGTTCCTAAATATTCTTACTGGCTCATAATTTTTGAACATATTCGTCAAGCACTGTATTAAAGTATGTATGTAATTATATTTATATACATAACTGTGTGTGTTATATATTATATATATTAGTATATGTCTGTAATTATATTTATATACATAAGTGTGTGTTATATATTATATATATTAGTATATGTATGTAATTATATTTATATACATAACTGTGTGTGTTATATATTAGTGTATGTATGTAATTATATTTATATACATAAGTGTGTGTTATATATTATATATATTAGTACAGTATATGTATGTAATTATATTTATATACATAACTGTGTTATATATTATATATATTAGTATATGTATGTAATTATATTTATATACATAACTGTGTGTTATATATTATATATATTAGTATATGTCTGTAATTATATTTATATACATAAGTGTGTGTTATATATTATATATATTAGTATATGTATGTAATTATATTTATATACATAACTGTGTATTATATATATTAGTATATGTCTGTAATTACATTTATATACATAACTGTGTGTATTATATATTATATATATTAGTATATGTATGTCATTATATTTATATACATAACTGTGTGTGTTATAAATTATATATATTAGTATATGTCTGTAATTGTATTTATATACATAACTGTGTGTGTTATATATTATACAGGTATACCTCACTTTACAGCGATTCGCTAATACAGCGCTTTGTGGAGCTGAAGTTCAACCTCCAAGGATTTTGAAACAGTGCTATAATCATTGTGAGATTGTTAGAAAAGTGAATGGCACCATTTGTTTATGCTTAGTTCACTCTGTTTATAGCATTGCAGTGCAATCTGTGTCTCAGTGGTATAGAGCTATAGTCTGGCAAATTTTACTACAGTAATTGTCACTATTTTACAGGTACAGTATTTATTGAATACTAATTGAATACTTTCTGTGCTAGTGTTAAACTAAACATAGCACAATTGCACCCCTAATATATGTTAGTTCAAACATGTTTTAAGGATTTTAAACACTGAAAAGAAAGCTAAAACTGCCTTGTTTCACTTTAAGGCGGTTTTCACTTTACAGTGGGGCTCCGGTCCCTAACCCGCTGTATGAGCGGGGTATACCTGTATTTATATACATAAGTGTGTGTTATATATTATATATATTAGTATATGTATGTAATTTATATTTATATACATAAGTGTGTATTATATATATTAGTATATGTCTGTAATTATATTTATATACATAAGTGTGTGTGTTATATATTATATATATTAGACAGAGTATGTATGTAATTATATTTATATACATAACTGTGTGTTATATATTAGTGTATGTATGTAATTATATTTATATACATAAGTGTGTGTTATATATTATATATATTAGTGTATGTATGTAATTATATTTATATACATAACTGTGTGTGTTATATATTATATATATTAGTATATGTATGTAATTATATTTATATACAGAAGTGTGTGTTATATATTATGTATATATTAGTATATGTCTGTAATTATATTTATATACAGAAGTCTGTGTTATATATTATGTATATATTAGTATATGTATGTAATTATATTTATATACATAACTGTGTGTGTTATATATTATATATATATATTATATGTATGACATTATATTTATATACATAAGTGTGTTATATATTATATATATTAGTACAGTATATGTATGTAATTATATTTATATACATAACTGTGTGTGTTACATATTATATATATTAGTATATGTCTGTAATTATATTTATATACATAAGTGTGTGTTATATATTTATATATATTAGTGTATGTATGTAATTATATTTATATACATAAGTGTGTGTGTTATATATATTATATGTATGACATTATATTTATATACATAAGTGTGTGTTATATATTAGTACAGTATATGTCTGTAATTATATTTATATACATAAGTGTGTGTGTTATATATTATATATTTTAGTATATGTATGTAATTATATTTATATACAGAAGTATGTGTTATATATTATGTATATATTAGTATATGTCTGAAATTATATTTATATACAGAAGTATGTGTTATATATTATGTATATATTAGTATATGTATGTAATTATATTTATATACAGAATTGTGTGTTATATATTATATATATTAGTATATGTATGTAATTATATTTATATACATAACTGTGTGTTATATATTATATATATTAGTATATGTATGTAATTATATTTATATACAGAAGTATGTGTTATATATTATATATATTAGTATATGTCTGTAATTATATTTATATACAGAAGTCTGTGTTATATATTATGTATATATTAGTATATGTCTGTAATTATATTTATATACATAAGTGTGTGTTATATATTATATATATTAGTGTATGTATGTAATTATATTTATATACATAACTGTGTGTGTTATATATTTTATATATATATATAAACATTTTTATTTAGAGAGAACTTGGTAATATCAGCGCTAGGTGTACCCCCCAAGATCAGTAGTTTATTAGTTAGTGAATGAACTTGCTGCCTGTGTACCTGAAATAAGGGCAAATGTTAGGTCCCACCCAGCACCGTCCTATTTCTATTTGAAAGAAAAAATGTGTAGATGAAAAGAGTGGTATTAGGGCGCACTGTTCGAAGGTTAATTTACCAATAAAGTGTTAATATTAATATTGGTGGTATAGGTGGTAGTATTATGCAAAGGTGTTCGATATATTATATACAGGTGATGTATTTCGGTAAATGACCACTAGGTGGTAGTATTATGTAAAGGTGTAATATATATTTTATACAGGTGATTTAATTAGCTTCTAAGGTGGGGTTTGTACACGTATTTAAGGATGGAGTTAGTGTTTGTCTAACCATACATGACTAAGGACTTGTGTCCGAAACGTTGTTGATTTTTTGGAAATTGGCTCAATATATTTGTGAACTTTTTGGCAATACAGTGGTGCGACTATCTTTCACACTGATATGTTATATATATTAGTATATGTCTGTAATTATATTTATATACATAACTGTGTTTTATATATTATATTTTAATCCATTCTCTCATCCTTTCCCGCCTCGACTACTGCAACTCCGTCCTCTCTGGTCTACTTAGCTGCCACATAGCTCCTTTACAATCCATTATGAATGCCTCTGCCAGGCTAATCTTCCTTACTCGTTGCTCTTCATCTGCTACACCTCTTTGCCAATCCCTTCACTGGCTTCCTCTTGCCTCTAGGATTAAACACAAAATCCTCACTCTGACATACAAAGCTCTCAACTGCACTGCTCCCCCCTACATTTCAGAACTTGTCTCTAGATACTCTCCCTCCCGTCCCCTTCGATCAACTCAGATCCTCCTCTCCTCCTCTCTTGTTACTTCCTCACATTCCCGTCTACAGGACTTCTCCAGACTGGCCTCCATCTTGTTGAATTCCCTGCCTCACTCCATAAAACTCTCCCCTAGTTTTAACAGCTTCAAGCGCTCCCTAAAAACTCTACTATTCAGGGATGCTTACAACCAACACTAACCTTTCCTAACTCCATTGCTTTCCCCTTGAACCCCTTACAATCTAAGCCTATGAGCCCAGCTGTTTGCAGATCGCCTTCATAAGAGCCGACTACAACAGTGAAACTCTCGGCAGGGCCCTCTACCCACTTGATCCCTACAAAAGCTATCCTATATATTAACTATGTTTACAGCGCTGTGGAATCTGTTGCCGCTCTACAAATACCTGATGATAATAATAATAATAATATATATATTAGTATATGTCTGTAATTATATTTATATACATAACTGTGTGTTATATATTATATATATATTAGTATATGTATGTCATATTTATATACATAAGTATGTGAAAGAGAGAGTTTGCAGTAACTGGGTGTAATTTTAGAACATGATCATTTTGACCGTATGCAAATCCAGATAAGTGTCTCACCCCTTCCTTTTCCCCATAGTTCTCATATTTATAACGTGGGTGGAAATCGCTTGTATTTAACATGAAGGACACGAACAAGCTGCGGATGGCGGAGCAGTTCCTTAATCACGCCCTGGGGTTTGTCTACCTACTGACTGGGGAGGTGAGAGCCACTGGCTGATGTCCATTGCGATGTCACTTCAGGTTGTCGTACCGCTAATGATGGATGGAGACGGACATGAAAAGATAAGGAAGGCATTAAATAATGAGACTACTGGCCTTGCCGCCCCTTAGTCACATACCCACATCAGTTCAGACCTTTTGTCCTGCAACCCCTCTGTCATTTATGTCTAATTTGCTGTGGGTATGTGACTTAGAGGGGCTACAGAACCAGGAGTGTGATCTGCTCTGGGTGTGTGACTGATAGAGAGGCTGCAGTACTAGGGGTCTGATCTGATGTGTGTATGTGACTGACAAAGGGGCTGCAGGACCGGGGGTGTGATCTGATGTGTGTATGTAACTGACAGAGGGGCTGCAGGACCAGGGGTCTGATCTGATATGAGTATGTGACTGACAAAGGGGCTGCAAGACCAGGGGTCTGATTTGATCTGTGTATGTGACTGACAAAGGGGCTGCAGGACCAGGGGTCTGATCTGATGTGTGTATGTGACTGACAGAGGGGCTGCAGGACTAGGGGTCTGATCTGATGTGTGTATGTGACTGACAAAGGGGCTGCAGGACTAGGGGTCTGATCTGATGTGTGCTTGTGACTGACAGAGGGGCTGCAGGACCAGGGGTCTGATCTGATGTGTGTATGTGACTGACAAAGGGGCTGCAGGACCAGGGGTCTGATCTGATGTGTGTATGTGACTGACAAAGGGGCTGCAGGACCAGGGGTCTGATCTGATGTGAGTATGTAACTGACAGAGGGGCTGCAGGACCAGGGGTCTGATCTGATGTGTGTGTGTGTGACTGACAGAGGGGTTGCAGGACCAGGGGTCTGATCTGATGTGAGTATGTAACTGACAGAGGGGCTGCAGGACCAGGGGTCTGATCTGATGTCTGTATGTGACTAACAGAGGGGCTGCAGGACCAGGGGTCTGATCTGATGTCTGTATGTGACTGACAAAGGGGCTGCAGGACCAGGGGTCTGATCTAATGTCAGTATATGACTGACAGAGGGACTGCAGTTTCAAGAATTTGATCTGATGTGTGTATGTGACTGACAGAGGAGCTTCAGGGCCAGGGGTCTGATCTGATCTCTGTATGTGAATGGCAGAGGGGCTGCAGGGCCAGGGGTGTAATCTGCTGTGGGTATGTGAATGGCAGAGGGGCTGCAGGGTCAGAAGTGTAATCTGATGTTTGTATGTGACTGGGAGAGGGACTGCAGGGCCTGGGGTCTGATCTGATGTGTGTATGTGACTGATAGAAGGGCTACAGGGCCAGGGGTCTGATCTGATGTCAATATGTGACTGATAGAGGGGCTGCAGTTTAACTATTATTTACAAAAGTACAGTTTTATGCATCAGGACAGCATTTTTTTTCCATAGATCAGTCATTTTCTTTCCAATGGCATGGAGAGTCCATTCAATTACTGTTGGGAAATGTATCTCCTGGCCACCAGGAGGAGGCAAAGAACACCACAGCCAGAGCTTAAAGGGACACTGTAGTAAAAAATAGAATCATGATATTATAATAGTTTAACTATATAAATAAATAAAGCCTTTTTCAATGTGTCTCATGTATTAAATACGTATCGTATTTAATACGTATTTAATATCTATTTTCGAAAATTTAAATATTTCCAAACCCACTGAGTTGTCCGCCGTTACAGATTTTCAATCCGGGCTGACAACTGCAGTTGGATGATGGCGACTGCAAGACTCAATCCGAGTTAGTGCAACCTCATCGCATGCGTTTTATTGAGTCTATTGCCGGTCATGTCGGCTTCTGTGCCGCTATATGCGCATGCAAGACTAACCTGATCCTATTGCGCATGCGTGGAATGACGATAATGTATTTTAATTTTATTCACATACTTGCCATCCGATTGGCAAGGATGTTAGACCACATTTTGAGGGCTAGATTACGTGATGTAATGAGGATAAAATAAATCATTACTTTACTGATAAAGGGAGCTTCATTACTGAAACAAAAAAGGTACACTACATTGTTTAGATAATTGCAATGCTAAATCTTTGTTCCAATTTGAATAGCAAAACTTAAAGTTAGTAATCCTTTAAGAATCCTCCCACTACCCATACTCCCCCAGTCATTCTTTGCCTCTGTAACTAGGAGGAGGTGAAGATGGGTGCTCTGAAGAAAATTAGTCCTTTAATGGGTATCTTCCCTACAAGATAGGACTGGGGTTAATGCGGTGTCCATGTAAACCTCTTAGTAAGAGAATTGGTAGCTGTTGGGTGTCGCAGGGACCTTCTCTGTCCTCCTTCTAGCAATTTGTGCTAACACCCCCACCTGGCAACCAGTGTTAAAGGGACAGTATACTATAAAATTGTTTTTCTCTTGTAAGATGTGTCCACAGATTCATCCATACTTGTGGGATATTCTCCTTCCCTACAGGAAGTGGCAGAGAGAGCACCCACAGCAGAGCTGTCTATATAGCTTCCCCCTTAGCTCCACCCCCAGTCATTCTCTCTGCCTGCTTAACTGCTAGGAAGGGCAAAGTGAGTGTGGTGACAAAAATGTTAAGTTTTTTTTTTCTCAAGCAAAAGTTTATTTTAAATGGTACCGGTGTGTACTATTTACTCTCTGGCAGAAAAGGGATGAAGATTTCTGCAAGGAGGATGATGATCTTAGCATTTTGTAACTAAGATCCACTGCTGTTCTCACAAGGGCTGAAGAGTACAGGAAAACTTCAGTTGGGGGAACAGTTTGCAGACTAAACTGTATTAAGTTATGTTCAGTCTATTTTTTTTCTAGACAGACTGTGTTATTTCTAGAAAAGGCTGGCAATATCCCCATGAGGGAAAGGTAAGCTGTATTCAGTAAAAGAGGAATCCAAGCTTGCATAAAGGGCTCATAGTTACTGGTTGTCAGTATATTTATGAAAATCTTAGTGTTGCTATCCAAATAATGTATCAGCTTATGGTAGGGTTATAATCACAATACAAATAATAATTTTCCTTAAAAATTATTAACCCTTAATCAACATGCACCTACTAGACCATATAATTAATATAAATATCTGAATTCTTTTATTTAGTTAATATCCATAAACATATTGAAATATATTTGCAATAAAAGAAAATGAAATAATATTATATGCGTTTGAAAACTATTTAAATATGCTATGCAAAATTCATACACGCTTATATTAAAAACCAGCCTTATTTATAAATAACCTTTAACATCCAAGCAATACAATTCTAAACTGTGCTCTTAAACAATAGGATATATATATATATTCTGCTATTTAACTGCAATTTATCCTAATACTGTACAATAATTAACTTACAATATCAGAACTTGCACAGATGAGTTACTTAACAAATCAGATACAGATTTAAACAATATATATGCTGTGAAATGCTAATTTGAAAAACACACTGCTTCTTTAAATCTTTTAACTGTACTTTAAACTGCAGTGACTTTAAAATATCACATGTAATTAGCAGCCCTTTTCTTATACTTTACCAAAATGATGTTCAGCTTCAAGACTTTTCCTACCTCATATAAAATAAGTGTAATTGCAATGGAAGAGTAGAAGTATGGCCCACTTTGTTTTTATAGTTTGACTGTGTCCCACGCAAACAGTTTCAGTCAGTTACAAAACTCAGCAGCCAGTGTTCCTCTATACTCCTGCATACAACCTTATAGTGTAATCATAGGTGTGAAATATGGGTGGCCCTTCGAAACCTTGTCCCTGCTATTGGATAATTGGAATATCTTTAACCGCCAAAAGGCTTTCTGGCTGTAGTTCTCTCATGGCAACACCGGGTGGCAGCATTAAGAATAGACATAGCAATATCATTTCTTAACATTTTTAAACAACTTAATTATTTTTATAAAATGGTTATTTAATCAGATTACACTCTCTGCATTAATCATATATAACCCCAATTACAGATGGTTAATATTAGGTTATTTTTTCTGATTATTCTAATACCAAATATGTTATATTATTAACATTTTATTATATTAAGGCAATTTAATACTGCTAATTATTAGCTTAAAATGCATTACAATTTTATCAGTATCCTGGCATTTATATATACATAATAGCCTATTTTGAATTCAGTATTGTATTGTATTCCAACAAGAATATGCCATATTTTATGTTTCTAATAAGCCCAGGATGTATCAACCTTCTTCATGCAGATCTGAGATTATATGCCTGAAAAATATAAACAGTACAGGGGTTATTTAAACATTTTTGACTGACTAAAACAGTTACCTCCCAGCTTAGCAAATACCCATGTAATAATTGAGAATTAGACAATTTCCCAAATTTCTATATTTAATACATTCTGGGGTATGCATTCAAACAGAGAGAAAAAAAAATGTTTATTTGCTATCTGCTTTAATGAGCTTCAGAGTCACACCTCAGCATCTGTCTTTTGTTTCCCAAGGCCTTCACTGCCCCACATGGGGTCAATCCACGAGTAGTTGTGAAAGTCTTAATACAACATATTTTCTGTTTAGCTAACAGTGCAGATGTGTATTTGATGTTTAGGGATAATTGACACCTATGTGCATAAAAGCTGTTTCCCTATGATTTTGATCAGTTCCAAAAGGGTATTTCAGACATTTCGTCTCCATATATTTTGTGTGGTGTCACCTATCTGACAATCTATCCTCTTAATTTGCCTTTTATGACTCATCCTGTCTCAAACTGTAAGTTGATTATAGCAAATTTGGTATGGGCCTCATGTTCCATTGTCCCCCCCCTGTGTGTTTAGCATAACTTTAACAATGAGTGTGGGAGATCTCTTAGAAATAATCCTTTGTTCTACAGACCATGTGCACATCCACAGATTTATTAAATAAAGATAAATATACTTCTATATATTATTTAATAATATTTCAAATACCTTGACATGGTGACACTGATGGGAAAAAACGTTTTGGTTTAATTACAAATAAAACGTTTTTTGAGGGACTTTAAGGGGCCATTGTGGCTTGTTTAAGGGTTATTAACCCACATGGCTAGTTTAAGAAACACTCTGTGGTGTTTTTTAGGCCCCATAACTTCGAGTGAGGTGGGAGGGCCCTATTTTCAGTTGCACAGTTTATTTACCTCAGAAGCATCCAGCTACTTCTCCAGAGATTCCTGGTGTATTTGAGGGCTGTAAAGAGTTTTTTTCCCCCCACAAATCGTTCCTAAAGGGCAAGTAGGCGCCTCAGCAGAGCTGTGGCAAGGTGCTGAACGTTATTTTACCGGTTTCAAAGTTTTTTCAATCCGGTTTTTACATTAAGGGGTTAATTGTTTATTTGCATAGTGGTGCAAAGTTACTAAGGCTTTATGATGCTACTGTAAAAATTTTGTTGTGTTTACTGCTTTTTTACACTGTTTTGCAGAGTTTGTGCAGCTTTTTTTCTCTTAAAGGCACAGTACCGTTTTTGTTTAAAGTGTTATTTACTTTGATTAAAGTGTTTTCCAAGCTTGCTTGTTACATTACTAGCCTGTTTAACATGTCTGACACCAAGGAGAATCTTTGTTCTATGTGTTTAGAAGCCATTGTGGAACCCCCTCTTAGAATGTGTCCCACTTGCACTAATATGTCTATAAATTATAAAGATTGAAAAAAGGAGCAGGAATCCAGTGCTATAATTTAAAAGTCCATATGCTTTATTAATCCATAAATTAAAATCGCCAGTATAGCAAAAACTGGCTTGACATAGAAGACATTGTGAAAACAAGAGCAATCAGTCCCTGCTTGTAACTGGCTTACGCGTTTCGGCCGTAGCCTTACTCTTAGCCTAATTAAAACCCTAGCACAGCTGTACTTTTAAACAGTGACTGGCATAACGTGATTGGTTAAAACAAATGGGGCAGGTCTGATTGTACTTTAAGAAGCAAATCTTATTTATATCATAATTAAATATATGTAGTTATATATTCATGCCACATAACAGATCATAAAATAATCCCAGTCAAGGTGTTTTGCTTGTTGACGGTTTTGCATAAACACCATGATATAAATAAACCTCATATACACAATGAGCATAGAGAATCAATAAGCGTTAAATCTTACTCTTTCTAGTAGTATATGGTATACTTATAAACTGATCTGAACTAGTTATGTAAAGACTTATGCACAAAACCTATTACAGTGCTTAGATACCCTAAAAAGATTTCTAGTTAAGAAGTGTAAAATCTGTAATGTATTCAGACTGACTATTAGTCAAAGGATGGACTAATAAAGGTGTATCACTCCCTAAATGAGTGTCCAGCAGATTAAACTAAACTATGTTCTTAATACAAATTAAGTATCTTAGTCAAATGCCTGCACTGAATAAACATAGAAACATAGATATTGACGGCAGATAAGAGCCATAGGCCCAGCAAGTCTGCCCCACCTTACCTAACAGTATAAACTTATCTAGTTCGTAGGATAGCCCTATGCTTGTCCCATGCATTTTTAAAGTCCCCCACAGTGTTTGTTGCTACTACCTCTTGAGGAAGTTTATTCCATAAATCAATCACTCTTTCTGTAAAGAAGTGCTTCCTCAAATTACTCCTGAATCTTCTACCCTTTAGCTTGAGCTCATGACCCCTTGTTCTTGAATTTTCCATTTTATGTAAAATACCCACAGCCTCAGTTTTACTAAACCCTTTAATGTACTTGAAAGTTGCTATCATATCACCTCTTTCCCTTCTCTCCTCTAAGCTATACATATTTAGGTCATTGAGCCTATCCTGGTAAGTTTTATTTTTTAGACCATGTACCATTTTGGTAGCCCTCCTTTGCACAGATTCAAGTTTGTTAATATCCTTCTGAAGATATGGCCTCCAGAACTGCACACAATACTCAAGATGAGGCCTAACTAATGATCTATAAAGTGGCATAAGAACCTTACTATTTCTGCTGCAAATACCTCTACCAATACATCCAAGCATTCTGCTAGCCTTACTCGCTGCCTTACTACATTGTTTACTAAGTTTTAAATCATCTGAAATAATAATTCCCAAGTCCTGTTCCTCGTCTGTAACAGTCAGTAAAGTGTCATTGAGTCTGTAATTAACATTTGGATTTTTCTTCCCTAAATGCATTATTTTACACTTTGCTGTGTTAAACTTTAGATCCCAGTCGTTTGTCCAATCCTCCAATTGTTGTATATCACTTCTCATTTTGTCTACCCCCCCTGGAACATCCACTCTGTTGCAAATTTTTGTATCATCTGCAAAGAGACATACTTTCCCCTGTAGCCCTTTGCTGATATCGCAGATAAATATGTTAAACAAAACAGGCCCCAGAACTGACCCCTGAGGAACACCACTAGTAACAGCCACCTCTGCTGAATGAACTCCATTTACTAAGACACTTTGTTTTCTGTCCTTAAGCCAGCATTCCACCCAGTTCACAATTTTTGAATCTAGACCAAGGAGATATAGTTTGTGAATAAGTTTATTGTGTGGGACGGTGTCAAATGCTTTGCTGAAATCTAGATATGCTACATCAACTGCTCCTCCCTTGTCTAATACTTTTGTTACATAATCAAAGAAGTCAATTAGATTAGTCTGACATGATCTCCCTGAAGTAAAACCATGCTGATTTTGGTCCTCTAAATTGTTTGTCTTTATGTAAGTCATAATTCTTTCCTTTAAGAGGCTTTCCATTAATTTCCCTACTACTGAAGTTAAACTAACTGGCCTGTAGTTGCCAGATTCTTCTCTACTGCCCTTTTTATGAAGAGGTATTACATTTGCTATTCTCCAATCATCTGGGACAGCTCCTGTTAATAGTGACTGATTAAACAGATCAGTTAATGGGACAGTTAGCACTGAACGAAGTTCTTTTAAAACCCTTGGATGAATATTATCAGGACCCACTGAATAAAGAGAAAACTAGCATCAATCAATTAATAAGTGCATAGGTAAAGCATAATAAATGAGCTGATTATTACCATCTCTGATTGGTCGAATATTTAAGCTAGTAAAACTATAAGTAAATATATATATATAGGTAAGTGCATAGGTAGAGTGTATCCTATGAGCTGAGTGTCACTGTATTCATATAAACAGGGTGCTTGAGCTAGTGTGAATGTATACGTGTAAATATAATGGAGTGGAGTATATTAAAATGGATTGAATATAATATAATATTCCACATAAATGTAGAGATATCACTCCCAATAATTAATTAGGTCATATTGGGAATTTAATCCACCTGGAAACCTTGTTTCCAGGTGGAAGATCCAAAACATTTCTCTTTTATAGAGGAGATTCTCTCTGTCTCCCCCTCTCTTAGGGGTGAGCACCTGTTCAATTGCTTTCCACTTGAAAAAGGACAGATCTTTTTGGTGTTTGATTGAAAAGTGATTCACAATGGGTGTAGTAGTTCTGCCGATGGAAATAGTTCTAAAATGCTCTCTGATGCGCGATCTGATATCTCTGGTGGTGAGACCTATGTATTGCACCCTACACTGGGTGCATTCTATCATGTATATCACGTATGTGGAGGAGCAATTTTGAGCTTGAGGCAAAGGTAGATGATATATCCACATGGTCACAGGGTTTGCATTTCCTGTGGCCACATCTGAACATTCCTCTATGTGTTAGCCATGAACTCATGGTTGTTCTGTCACTTTTAAGCTGAGAGGGGGAGACCGTATTCCCTATTGTGCTGGCTCTTCTGTAAGAGCATCTCAGGCCATCGTCGACACTGTCTACCAATTTGTCATCAGCTCGCAACATACCAAAATGCTTGCGGACAATGCCACATATTTGTTTGTATTGCGAGCTGTAATTGGTAACAAAGGTGACACCTTTGTGGGGGACGGAATCTATCTTTCTTCGATTTTTTTCCCCCCCATGAGGAGTAAAGTCTTCCTATCCATGCACTCCACTTCTTTAAGTGCTTTGTCTATGTCACTCTTTTTGTAGCCACGCTGTTTAAAGCGGTCTATCATGGCTTTTGATTGATCCCTGAAGATACCATCATCTGAACAATTTCTTTTTAGACGAATGAGTTGTCCCTTAGCAATAGCATAAGGGACATGGGGTGGGTGGCAGCTCTTGCCATGAAGCAAGGTGTTACCAGAAATAGGTTTCCTATACATCCAGCTATAGGAAACCTATTTCTGGTAACACCTTGGGTGTTTCCTATAGCTGGATGTATAGGAAACCTATTTCTGGTAACACCTTGCTTCATGGCAAGAGCTGGCACCCACCCCATGTCCCTTATGCTATTGCTAAGGGACAACTCATTCGTCTAAAAAGAAATTGTTCAGATGATGGTATCTTCAGGGATCAATCAAAAGCCATGATAGACCGCTTTAAACAGCGTGGCTACAAAAAGAATGTCATAGACAAAGCACTTAAAGAAGTGGAGTGCATGGATAGGAAGACTTTACTCCTCATGGGGGGGAAAAATCGAAGAAAGATAGATTCCGTCCCCCACAAAGGTGTCACCTTTGTTACCAATTACAGCTCGCAATACAAACAAATATGTGGCATTGTCCGCAAGCATTTTGGTATGTTGCAAGCTGATGACAAATTGGTAGACCGTGTCGACGATGGCCTGAGATGCTCTTACAGAAGAGCCAGCACAATAGGGAATAAGGTCTCCCCCTCTCAGCTTAAAAGTGACAGAACAACCATGAGTTCATGGCTAACACATAGAGGAATGTTCAGATGTGGCCACAGGAAATGCAAACCCTGTGACCATGTGGATATATCATCTACCTTTGCCTCAAGCTCAAATGGAAAAACTTTTGAAATAGAACGGTGTCTAAATTGCTCCTCCACATACGTGATATACATGATAGAATGCACCCAGTGTAGGGTGCAATACATAGGTCTCACCACCAGAGATATCAGATCGCGCATCAGAGAGCATTTTAGCACTATTTCCATCGGCAGAGCTACTACACCCATTGTGAATCACTTTTCAATCAAACACCAAAAAGATCTGTCCTTTTTCAAGTGGAAAGCAATTGAACAGGTGCTCACCCCTAAGAGAGGGGGAGACAGAGAGAATCTCCTCTATAAAAGATAAATGTTTTGGATCTTCCACCTGGAAACAAGGTTTCCAGGTGGATTAAATTCCCAATATGACCTAATTAATTTTTGGGAGTGATATCTCTACATTTATGTGGAATATCATATTATATTCAATCAATTTTAATATACTCCACTCCATTATATTTACACTTATACATTCACACTAGCTCAAGCACCCTGTTTATATGAATACAGTGACACTCAGCTCATAGGGTACACTCTACCTATGCACTTACCTATATATATTTACTTATAGTTTTACTAGCTTAAATATTCGACCAATCAGACATGGTAATAATCAGCTCATTTAGTATGCTTTACCTATGCACTTATTAATTGATTGATGCTAGTTTTCTCTTTATTCAGTGCAGGCATTTGACTAAGATACTTAATTTGTATTAAGAACATAGTTTAGTTTAATCTGCTGGACACTCATTTAGGGAGTGATACACCTTTTATTAGTCCATCCTTTGACTAATAGTCAGTCTGAATACATTACAGATTTTACACTTCTTAACTAGAAATCTTTTTAGGGTATCTAAGCACTGTAATAGGTTTTGTGCATAAGTCTTTACATAACTAGTTCAGATCAGTTTATAAGTATACCATATACTACTAGAAAGTGTAAGATTTAGCGCTTATTGATTCTCTATGCTCATTGTGTATATGAGGGTTATTTATATCATGGTGTTTATGCAAAACCGTCAACAAGCAAAACACCTTGACTGGGATTATTTTATGATCTGTTATGTGGCATGAATATATAACTACATATATTTAATTATGATATAAATAAGATTTGCTTCTTAAAGTACAATCAGACCTGCCCCATTTGTTTTAACCAATCACGTTATGCCAGTCACTTTTTAAAAGCACAGCTGTGCTAGGGTTTTAATTAGGCTAAGAGTAAGGCTACGGCCGAAACGCGTAAGCCAGTTACAAGCAGGGACTGATTGCTCTTGTTTTCACAATGTCTTCTATGTCAAGCCAGTTTTTGCTATACTGGCGATTTTAATTTATGGATTAATAAAGCAGATGGACTTTTAAATTATAGCACTGGATTCCTGCTCCTTTTTTTTAATTTTTTCTACTTTGCCGGTTGTTTACCTAAGGAATCTACAAGTGCCGGAGCATTCTCCCAGGGGACCCGATAACCAATAGGAGGTGGGGGTGTGAGCACAGGAGTGCGTGTCACATGACCGGATACGTGGACAACGGCCTATGGTAAGCCACAGGGAGCGTGGGCGTATCGACGAACAGGCACACAGACGATTTGTGAATACCTGAGAAGAGAGGTTTTTGCCCAGGACCGCCGCATATGCCGCTCCCTTCAGTGTGGATTCATCAACAGCCCAGCGCAGCAAGGATCTACATCTGTGAGTACTGCTTTTTTGCTACACTATTTGTTTGCCGGATGAAGAGTTATTGAGTGGGATTGAAAGTTTTGCCCTCCTTTGCATCAAGGCTGTTTTATAGAGCGGATCTTGCTTACCATTTGCCTTATTTAGTTCCATGTTCCCTTATGTGCTGATATTCCTTGAGACCTGACCTAAGGAAATAGAATTTGGTACAAACTTGCTCATATTGTGTACCAACTTTACACAACTCAGATTCAGGATCAAGTCAGCCTGGCCAAACTAAGGCTGTACAGTGTCTCTAACGTGAAGTAGAGCACACCAGATGCCCTCCCCACCTTTTTCGTGTGTCCCCAGGGTTAATACCTCATATTGACTGCACCATTTATTTTGCCAAGGGGTACGATAGGCTTACAGCACACTCTAGGGATCACCTTTCCTATTTTCACAAATTTTTTATAAATTATAAAGAGCATATTTTAGCACTTAAAAATATTGCAATAGATGATTCTCAGTTAGAGGAAATGAGGGTTTAGCATCTAGCTCTCCCCAAGTGTCACGACCAGTAACGCCCGCAGAAGCGCACAAGTGACGCCAAGTACCTCTAGTGCGTCTAATTCATTTACTTTACAAGACATGGCCACAGTTATGAATAAAACCCTCACAGAGGTTTTCTCTAAACTGCCTGGTTTTCAAGGAAAGCGTGACAGCTCTGGGTTAAGAACAAATGCTGAGCATTCTGACGCTTTAGTAACCGTATCCAATATACCCTCACAATGTTCTGAAGTAGGGGTAAGGGATTTGTTATCTGAGGGAGAGATTTCTGATTCAGGAAATACGACAGCCTTTAAATTTAAGCTTGAACACCTCCGCTTATTGCTCAAGGAGGTATTAGCTACTCTAGACGATTGTGACCCTATAGTGGTCCCAGAGAAATTGTGTAAAATGGACAGATACTTAGAGGTTCCTGTTTACACTGATGTTTTTCCAGTCCCTAAGAGGATTGTGACTATTGTTACTAAGGAGTGGGATAGACCAGGTATTCCGTTCGCTCCCCCTCCTGTTTTTAAGAAAATGTTTCCCATATCTGACACCATACAGGACTCGTGGCAGACTGTTCCTAAGGTGGAGGGAGCTATTTCTACTATTGCTAAGCGTACAACTATACCTATCGAAGACAGTTGTGCTTTCAAAGATCCTATGGATAAAAAATTAGAGGGTCTCCTAAAGAAAACATTTTTTCATCAAGGTTTTCTTCTTCAACCTATTGCATGCATTTTTCCTGTAACTACTGCAGCTGCATTCTGGTTTGAGGCTCTAGAAGAGGCTCTCCAGGTGGAGACTCCATTAGAGGATATTATGGATAGAATTAAGGCCCTTAAGTTGGCTAATTCTTTCATTACAGATGCCGCTTTCCAAATGGCTAAATTAGCGGCAAAGAATTCAGGTTTTGCCATTTTAGCAATCAGGGCGTTATGGCTTAAGTCCTGGTCTGCTGATGTGTCATCAAAATCTAAATTGTTGAACATCCCTTTCAAAGGAAAGACCCTATTCGGGCCTGCACTGAAAGAAATTATTTCAGACATCACTGGAGGGAAAGGCCATGCCCTCCCTCAGGATAAAACAAATAAGATGAGGACCAAACAAAATAATTTTCTTCAACGGTGGTCCCGCTTCAGCTTCCCCTGCAGCAAAGGAAGAGAGGAATTCTGTCCAATCCAAGTCAGTCTGGAGACCTAACCAGGCTTGGAACAAAGGTAAACAAGCCAAGAAGCCTGCTGCTGCCTCTAAGACAGCATGAAGGGGTAGCTCCCGATCCGGGACCGGATCTAGTAGGGGGCAGACTCTCTCTCTCTCTCTCATTGTGCTCAGGCTTGGGCAAGAGATGTTCACGATTCCTGGACTTTAGAAATTGTGTCCCAAGGATATCTTCTGGACTTCAAAGACTCTGCCCAAGGGGGAAATTTCACATTTCTCAATTGTCTGCAAACCAGACAAAGAGAGAGGCGTTCTTACGCTGTGTAGAAGACCTACATACCATGGGAGTGATTCGCCCAGTTCCAAAAGCGGAACAAGGGCTAGGGTTTTACTCAAACCTGTTTGTGGTTCCCAAAAAGAGCGAACTTTCAGACCAATCTTGAATCTCAAAATTCTAAACAAATTCCTCAGAGTACCATCTTTCAAGATGGAGACTATTCAGACTATTCTTCCTCTGATCTAGGAGGGTCAATATATGACTACCGTGGACTTAAAGGATGCGTATCTACACATCCCTATTCACAGAGATCATCATCAATTCCTCAGATTCGCCTTTCTGGACAGGCATTACCAATTTGTGGCCCTTCCCTTCAGGTTGGCCACGGCTCCCAGAATTTTCACAAAGGTGCTAGGGTCCCTTTTGGCGGTTCTAAGACCGCGGGGTATAGCAGTGGCGCCTTATCTAGACAACCTCTTAATTCAGGCGTCGACTTTCCAGCTAGCCAAGTCTCACACGGACATCGTGTTGGCTTTTCTGAGATCTCACGGGTGGAAGGTGAACATAAAAAAGAGTTCTCTCGTCCCTCTCACAAGAGTTTCCTTCCTAGGGACTCTGATAGACTCGGTAGAAATGAAAATATTTCTGACGGAGGTCAGAAAATAAAAACTTTTAATCACTTGCCGAGCTCTTCATTCCATTCCTCGGCCATCAGTGGCTCAGTGTATGGAGGTAATCGGACTTATGGTAGTGGCAATGGACATAGTTCCTTATGCCCTCCTACACCTCAGACCACTGCAACTATGCATGCTCAAACATTGGAATGGGGATTATGCAGATTTATCTCCTCAACTGCATCTGGACCAAGAGACCATAGATTCTCTTCTCTGGTGGTTGTCTCAGGACCACCTGTCTCAGGGAATATGTTTCCGCTGGCCAGAGTGGCTCATAGTAACGACAGATGCCAGCCTGCTAGGCTGGGGTGCAGTCTGGAAATCCCTGAAAGCACAGGGCTTATGGTCTCGGGAGGAATCTCTTCTCCTGATAAACATTCTAGTACTGAAAGCGATATTCAATGCGCTTCAGGCGTGGCCTCAGCTAGCTGTGGCCAAATTCATCAGATTTCAGTCGGACAACATCACGACTGTAGCCTATATCAATCATCAAGGAGGAACACGGAGTTCTCTAGCGATGATGGAGGTAACCAAAATTATCCCATGGGCGGAGGATCACTCTTGCCATCTCTCAGCAATCCATATCCCAGGGGTAGAGAACTGGGAGGCGGATTTCCTAAGTCGTCAGACTTTTCATCCGGGGGAGTGGGAGCTCCATCCGGAGGTATTTGCCCAGCTGACTCAGATATGGGGCACACCAGAATTGGATCTGATGGCATCCCGACAGAACGCCAAACTTCCGCGTTACAGGTCCCGGGATCCCCAGGCGGTACTGATAGATGCTCTAGCAGTGCCCTGGTCCTTCAATCTGGCTTATGTATTTCCACCGTTTCCTCTCCTCCCAAGTCAGGTTGCCAGAATCAAGCAGGAGAGAGCTTCGGTGATTCTGATAGCGCCTGCATGGCCACGCAGGACTTGGTATGCAGACCTGGTGGACGTGTCATCTGTTCCACCGTGGACTCTGCCAATGAGGCAGGACGTTCTAATCCAAGGTCCGTTCAAGCATCCAAATCTAATTTCTCTGCGTCTGACTGCTTGGAGATTGAACGCCTGATTCTATCAAAGCGTGGTTTCTCTGAGTCGGTCATTGATACCCTGATTCAGGCTAGAAAGCCTGTCACCAGGAAAATCTATCATAAGATTTGGCGCAAATATCTTTGTTGGTTTGAATCCAAGGGTTACTCATGGAGTAAGATTAGGATTCCTAGAATTTTGTCCTTTCTCCAAGAAGGATTGGAGAAGGGATTATCAGCTAGTTCCTTAAAGGGACAAATATCTGCTTTGTCTATTCTTTTACACAAACGTTTGGCAGATGTCCCAGACGTTCAAGTGTTTAGTCAGGCCTTGGTCAGGATCAAGCCTGTATTTAAACCTGTTGCTCCGCCATGGAGCCTAAACTTGGTTCTTAAAGCTCTTCAAGGGGTTCCGTTTGAACCTATGCATTCCATAGATATTAAGCTTCTATCTTGGAAAGTTTTGTTTTTAGTAGTTATCTCTTCGGCTCGAAGAGTTTCTGAGTTATCTGCTTTACAGTGTGACTCACCTTATCTTATTTTCCATACAGATAAGGTGGTTTTACGTACCAAACCTGGATTTCTTCCTAAGGTTGTTTCTAATAGGAATATCAATCAGGAAATTGTTGTTCCTTAGCTGTGTCCTAATCCTTGTTCAAAGAAGGAACGTCTGTTGCAAAATCTTGATGTGGTTTGTGCTTTAAAGTTCTACTTACAAGCAACCAAAGATTTCCGTCAAACATCTTCATTGTTTGTTGTCTATTCTGGTAAGCGGAGAGGTCAAAAGGCTACGGCTACCTCTCTTTCTTTTTGGCTGAAAAGCATCATCCGTATTGCTTATGAGACTGCTGGCCAGCAGCCTCCTGAAAGAATTGCTACTCATTCTACTAGAGCAGTGGCTTCTACATGGGCTTTTAAAAATGAGGCTTCTGTTGAACAGATTTGTAAGGCGGCGACTTGGTCTTCGCTTCATACTTTTTCCAAATTTTCCAAATTCGATTCTTTTGCTTCTTCTTCCGTTTAAGGAACCTGTCTTGTCCCTCCCTTCATCTGTGTCCTAAAGCTTTGGTATTGGTATCCCACAAGTATGGATGAATCCGTGGACTCGATACATCTTACAAGAGAAAACAGAATTTATGCTTACCTGATAAATTTCTTTCTCTTGTGATGTATCGAGTCCACGGCCCGCCCTGTCTATTTAAGACAGGTAGTATATTTTTATTTAAAAAACTTCAGTCACCACTGCACCCTATAGTTTCTCCTTTTTCTTCCTAGCCTTCGGTCGAATGACTGTGGGGTGGAGCTTAGGGAGGAGCTATATAGACAGCTCTGCTGTGGGTGCTCTCTCTGCCACTTCCTGTAGGGAAGGAGAATATCCCACAAGAATGGATGAATCCGTGGACTCGGTACATCACAAGAGAGAGAAATTTATCAGGTAAGCATAAATTCTGTTTTCCCTTAATGTGTTTCCAATTACTTACTTACTTAGAGCGGAAAAGTATAAAATGTATGAGATTTGCTTTTTTTAAGGCTTATTTGTGTATATGAAATAGCTGATTTTGTGTTTTGAAGCCACAATCTAATAAAATAGGTTGAGCTTGTAGGTATAATCAGATCTCATTACTGTATCACATTGTGTACATATACATGTGTCTTTATCTTATAACTGTAGGTATAATCAGATCTCATTACATTATCACATTGCGTACATATACATGTATCTTATATCTGTAGGTATAATCAGATCTCATTACTGTATCACACTGTGTACATATACATGTGTCTGTATCTTATATCTGTATGTATAATCAGATCTCATTACTGTATCACACTGTGTACATATACATGTGTCTATATTTTATATCTGTAGGTATAATTAGATCTCATTACTTTATCACATTGTGTACATATACATGTGTCTTTATATTATATCTGTAGGTATAATCCGATCTCATTACTGTATCACACTGTGTACATATACATGTGTCTTTATCTTATGTCTGTAGGTATAATCAGATCTCATTACTTTATCACATTGTGTACATATACATGTGCCTGTATCTTATATCTGTAGGTATAATCAGATCTCATTACTGTATCACACTGTGTACATATACATATGTCTCTATCTTATATCTGTAGGTATAATCAGATCTCATTACTGTATCACACTGTGTACATATACATGTGTCTTTATCTTATATCTGTAGGAATAATCAGATCTCATTACTGTATCACACTGTGTACATATACCTGTGTCTTTATATTATATCTGTAGGTATAATCAGATCTCTTTACTGTATCACATTGTGTACATATACCTGTGTCTTTAGATTATATCTGTAGGTACAATCAGATCTCATTACTGTATCACATTGTGTACATATACATGTGTCTGTATCTTATATCTGTAGGTACAATCAGATTTCATTACTTTATCACATTGTGTACATAAACCTGTGTCTGTATCTTATATCTGTATGTATAATCAGATCTCATTACTGTATCACACTGTGTACATATACATGTGTCTTTATCTTATATCTGTAGGTATAATCAGATCTCTTTACTGTATCACATTGTGTACATATACCTGTGTCTGTATCTTATATCTGTAGGTACAATCAGATTTCATTACTTTATCACATTGTGTACATATACCTGTGTCTGTATCTTATATCTGTAGGTATAATCAGATCTCATTACTGTATCACACTGTGTACATATACATGTGTCTTTATCTTATATCTGTAGGTATAATCAGATCACACTACTGTATCACATTGTGTACATATACATGTGTCTGTACCTTATATCTGTAGATATAATCAGATCTCATTACTGTATCACACTGTGTAAATATACATGTGTCTTTATCTTATATCTGTAGGTATAATCAGACCTCATTACTGTATCACATTGTGTACATATACCTGTGTCTTTATATTATATCTGTAGGTATAATCAGATCTCTTTACTGTATCACATTGTGTACATATACATGTGTCTGTATCTTATATTTGTAGATATAATCAGATCTCATTACTATATCACATTGTGTACATATACATGTGTCTATCTTATATCTGTAGGTATAATCAGATCTTATTACTGTATCACACTGTGTACATATACATGTGTCTGTATCTTATATCTGTAGGAATAATCAGATCTCATTACTGTATCACACTGTGTACATATACATGTGTCTGTATCTTATATCTGTAGGTATAATCAGATCTCATTAATTTATCACATTGTGTACATATACCTGTGTCTTTATATTATATCTGTAGGTATAATCAGATCTCTTTACTGTATCACATTGTGTACATATACATGTGTCTATATTTTATATCTGTCCATAAACCAATCGCCAATACTTGGAGAGAGCAATGGAAATAACATTCTATTACCTTATCTCTTCTATAACCCATTGGGAGTGTAATTTCTTCTATTGGCTGTGTTAACACAGTTTGGCCTCAAGGCCAAAAACTTTCAGGATGGGTGGGGATACCACAGGATAAATAAACTAATTCAAATGCCAATAGATGGTTAATGGAAATACTTGGAAACAATTTAATACACTCCAGAAGGTAAAGTGGATCATTGGGAACAAATAAAGGGGAGAAATGTTTTTAGTAAACTGTCCCCTTAAGCTTACGCTGCTTTCCTTCTACTTCAGATCCCTGTTAGATGTCTGGATGAAGGTTTCAGACCTGGAGATGCCGTGTCTGCCCAACAGCACAGGCTCTAAGACAGTGCTTTCCAAACTGTGTGTCGGCTGCCATGTGTAGGTGTGTCCCTGCTGTCCCTGCTTCAGTACAAATTTTTTATTTTTTTTGGTTTCCGACTTTCCGTTTGCTACGCATATCACATGGTTGACATGTGATTGATAGCTATTGGGTCACAGATCATCTTAACCTATTGGTGCAGCTCAGTGGGAACTGAAACTATTCCTTTCGGCGGCACATTGGCTTGTGACTGCACGTGTGATCTCCTCAATCGTCTCGTGACTGCATGTGTGGTCTCCTCAATCGGCTTGTGACTGCATGTGTAGTCTCCTCAATCGGCTTGTGACTGCACGTGTAGTCAGTGAGTGGGACAGCAATGTGTTTGCAGCGCGGGCAGTAGTCAGTCGGACTTGCAGAGCTCTGAGGGCAGCAGCTTAAACGCTGAGCTGAAGTCAGTGTTGTTTTTTTTTCCCCAGCTAGCTGCTAGTAGTGCATTGCTGTTCCCGTTCTTGATATATGGATAGGAAGTGGAAGCTAAAAAATGCTTGATGATGAAATGCGAGTGTCTTTATCTAATATTCCACCAAATATTCAGAAACTGTGTTCATCCCATCAACCTCATACAGCCCATTAAAATAGTAAGTAGCTATTGGTGATAAACTTTTATTTAATTCTTGCACATACTTACTGTTACTTGTAAATACATTTCGTTATTATATAATTTTTGTGTCTGTATCTCTTAAAACAAGTTAGTTTAACCTCCTGTTTGCCAGTACAACTGAATTCCTGTGTCGCAAAATGATGTAGGTCTAAAAAGTGTGTCGCCAACATGAAAAGTTTGTAAAGCTCTGCTCTAAGGTAAGTGCCCTTTTCTCTTGTAAGGTGTATCCAGTCCACGGATCATCCATTACTTGTGGGATATTCTCCTTCCCAACAGGAAGTTGCAAGAGGATCACCCACAGCAGAGCTGCTATATAGCTCCTCCCCTAACTGCCATATCCAGTAATTCTTTTGCAACTCTCGACAAGCATGGAGGTAGTAAGAGAGAAGTGGTGAAACGTAGTTGTTTTTTTCTTCAATCAAAAGTTTGTTATTTTTAAATGGTACCGGAGTTGTACTATTTTGTCCCAGGCAGAAAATAGAAGAAGAATCTGCCTGTGATTTCTATGATCTTAGCAGGTTGTAACTAAGATCCATTGCTGTTCTCACAAATAACTGAAGAGAGAGGTAACTTCAGCTGGGGAATGGCGTGCAGGTTATCCTGCTATGAGGTATGTGCAGTTAAAAAATGTTTCTAGAGATGTAAATGCTAGAAAATGCTGCTGATACCAGATTTATGTAAGGTAAGCCTGAATACAGTGATTTAATAGCGACTGGTATCATGCTTACTTTCAGAGGTAATACTCTTATAGATTTGCAATATAAAACGTTTGCTGGTAATGTTTAAGCGTTTTTATATATGCTTTGGTGATAAAACTTTATTGGGGCCTAGTTTTTTTCCACATGGCTGGCTTAAATTTGCCTAGAAACATTTTCCTGAGGCTTTCCACTGTTTTAACATGAGTGGGAGGGGCCTAATTTAGCGCTTTATTGCGCAGTAACTTTTACAGACTGAGACATCCAGCTTCCTCCAGGAGTCCTCTGAATGCTTTAGGACCTCTCTAAAGGGCTCTTAGGCTTTCCAAAGTCGTTTGTTTGGGAAGGTAGGGCCACAGCTGAGCTGTGGCAGTTTGTTGTGACTGTTAAAAAAACGTCTATCGTTTTTTTGATCCGGTTTTGAAACTAAGGGGTTAATCATCCATTTGCAAGTGGGTGCAATGCTCTGTTAGCTTATTATACACTCTGTAAAAATTTTGTTTGTTTAACTGCTTTTTTTCACTGTTTTTCAAATTCTGACAAAATTTGTTTCTCTTAAAGACACAGTACCGTTTTTATTTTTTGCTTGTTAACTTGATTTAAAGTGTTTTCCAAGCTTGCTGGTCTCATTGCTAGTCTGTTTAAACATGTCTGACATAGAGGAAACTCCTTGTTCATTATGTTTAGAAGCCATGGTGGAACCCCCTCTTAGAATGTGTACCAAATGTACTGATTTCACTTTAAGAAATAAAGATCATATTCTGTCTTTAAAAAAATTATCACCAGAGGAATCTGACGAGGGGGAAGTTATTCCGACTAACTCGCCCCACGTGTCAGACCCTTTGACTCCCGCTCAAGGGACTCACGCTCTAATGGCGCCAAGTACATCTAGTGCGCCCATAGCGTTTACTTTACAAGACATGGCAGCGGTCATGGATAATACACTGTCAGCGGTATTATCCAGACTACCTGGGTTACGAGGAAAGTGAGACAGCTCTGGAGTTAGAAGAAATACAGAGCATACTGACGCTTTAGTAGCTATGTCTGATACTCCCTCACAATATGCAGAAGCTGAGGAAGGAGAGATTCTTTCTGTGGGTGATGTTTCTGACTCAGGGAAGAGGATTCAACCTGATTCTGATATGTCTACATTTAAATTTAAGCTTGAACACCTCCGCGTATTGCTCAGGGAGGTTTTAGCTGCTGTGAATGACTGTGACACAATTGCAGTGCCAGAGAAATTGTGTAGATTTTATAAATACTATGAAATATCGGTGTGCACTGATGTTTTTCCAATACCTAAAAGGTTTACAGAAATTATTACTAAGGAATGGGATAGACCAGGTGTGCCGTTCTCTCCCCCTCCTATTTTTAAGAAAATGTTTCCAATAGATGCCACCACACGGGACTTATGGCAGACAGTTCCTAAGGTGGAGGGAGCAGTTTCTACCCTAGCTAAGCATACTACTATCCCTGTTGAGGACAGTTGTGCTTTCTCAGATCCAATGGATAAAAAGTTAGAGGGTTACCTTAAGAAAATGTTTATTCAACAAGGTTTTATTCTACAGCCCCTTGCATGCATTGCGCCAGTCACTGCTGCTGCGGCTTTCTGGTTTGAGTCTCTGGAAGAGGCTTTACAGGTAGAGACCCCATTGGATGACATACTTGGCAAGCTTAGAGCACTTAAGCTAGCCAATTCCTTTGTTTTCTGATGCCATTGTTCATTTGACTAAACTAACGGCTAAGAATTCTGGTTTTGCTATTCAGGCGCACTGGGCGCTATGGCTTAAATCATGGTCAGCTGACGTTACTTCAAAGTCTAAGCTGCTTAACATTCCCTTCAAGGGGCAAACCCTATTCGGGCCTGGTTTGTAGGAGATCATTTCTGATATCACTGGAGGAAAAGGTCATACCCTTCCTCAGGATAGGTCCAAATCAAGGGCCAGACAGACTAATTTTCGTGCCTTTCGAAACTTCAAGGCGAGTGCGGCATCAACTTCCTCTAATGCAAAACAAGAGGGAACTTTTGCTCAGTCCAAGTCGGTCTCGAAACCTAACCAGACCTGGAACAAAGGCAAGCAGGCCAAAAAGCCTGCTGCTGCCTCTAAGACAGCATGAAGGATCGGCCCCCTATCCGGTAACGGATCTAGTAGGGGGCAGACTTTCACTCTTCGCTCAGGCTTGGGCAAGAGATGTCCAGGATCCCTGGACGTTGGAAATTATATCCCAGGGATATCTTCTGGACTTCAAAGCTTCCCCTCCAAAAGGGAGATTTCACCTTTCACAATTATCTGCAAACCAGATAAAGAAAGAGGCATTCTTACACTGTGTTCAAGACCTCCTAGTTATGGGAGTGATCCATCCAGTTCCAAAAGAGGAACAGGGACAGGGATTTTACTCAAATCTGTTTGTGGTTCCCAAAAAAAGAGGGAACCTTCAGACCAATTTTAGATCTCAAAATCTTAAACAAATTCCTCAGAGTTCCATCATTCAAGATGGAGACTATTCGTACCATCCTACCTATGATCCAGGAGGGTCAATATATGACTACAGTGGATTTAAAGGATGCTTATCTTCACATTCCAATCATCATCGGTTTCTCAGGTTTGCCTTCCTAGACAGGCATTACCAGTTTGTAGCTCTTCCCTTTGGATTAGCTACAGCCCCAAGAATCTTTACGAAGGTTCTGGGGTCACTTCTGGCGGTCCTAAGACCATGGGGCATAGCAGTGGCTCCTTATTTAGACGACATCCTGATACAGGCGTCAAATTTCCAAATTGCCAAGTCTCATACGGACATAGTTCTGGCATTTCTGAGGTCGCATGGGTGGAAGGTGAATGAAGAAAAGAGTTCTCTATCCCCTCTCACAAGAGTCTCCTTTCTGGGAACTCTAATAGATTCTGTAGAAATGAGGATTTACCTGACAGAGTCCAGGTTATCAAATCTTCTAAATTCCTGCCGTGTTCTTTATTCCACTTCTCGCCCTTCGGTGGCTCAGTGTATGGAAGTAATCGGCTTAATGGTAGCGGCAATGGACATAGTGCCGTTTGCACGCCTACATCTCAGACCGCTGCAACTCTGCATGCTCAGTCAGTGGAATGGGGATTACACAGATTTGTCCCCTCTACTAAATCTGGATCAAGAGACCAGGGATTCCCTTCTCTGGTGGCTATCTCGGGTCCATCTGTCCAAAGGTATGACCTTTCGCAGGCCAGATTGGACAATTGTAACGACAGATGCCAGCCTTCTAGGCTGGGGGGCAGTCTGGAACTCCCTGAAGGCTCAGGGATCGTGGACTCAGGAGGAGACGCTCCTTCCAATAAACATTCTGGAACTGAGAGCGATATTCAATGCTCTTCAGGTTTGGCCTCAGCTAGCGACAATGAGGTTCATCAGATTTTAGTCGGACAACATCACGACTGTGGCTTACATCAACCATCAAGGGGGAACATGGAGTTCCCTAGCGATGTTAGAAGTCTCAAAGATAATTCACTGGGCAGAGATTCACTCTTGCCACCTATCGGCTATCGATATCCCAGGTGTAGAGAACTGGGAGGCGGATTTTCTAAGTCGTCAGACTTTTCATCCGGGGGAGTGGGAACTCCATCCGGAGGTGTTTGCACAATTGATTCATCATTGGGGCAAACCAGAACTGGATCTCATGGTGTCTCGCCAGAATGCCAAACTTCCTTGTTATGGATCCAGGTCCAGGGATCCCAAGGCGACGCTGATAGATGCTCTAGTAGCACCTTGGTCTTTCAACCTGGCTTATGTGTTTCCACCGTTTCCTCTGCTCCCTCGTCTGATTGCCAAAATCAAGCAGGAGAGAGCATTGGTGATCTTGATAGCGCCTGCGTGGCCACGCAGGACTTGGTATGCAGATCTGGTGGACATGTCATCCTTTCCACCATGGACTCTGCCGCTGAGACAGGACCTTCTACTTCAGGGTCCTTTCAACCATCCAAATCTAATTTCTCTGAGACTGACTGCCTGGAGATTGAACGCTTGATTTTATCAAAGCGTGGCTTCTCCGAGTCAGTCATTGATACCTTAATTCAGGCACGAAAGCCTGTCACCAGGAAAATCTATCATAAGATATGGCATAAATATCTTTATTGGTGTGAATCCAAGGGTTACTCATGGAGTAAAGTCAGGATTCCCAAGATATTATCTTTTCTCCAAGAAGGATTGAAAAAAGGATTGTCAGCTAGTTCCTTAAAAGGACAGATTTCTGCTCTGTCTATTCTTTTGCACAAGCATCTGGCGGATGTTCCAGACGTTCATGCATTTTGTCAGGCTTTAGTTAGAATCAAGCCTGTGTTTAAACCTGTTGCTCCGCCATGGAGTTTAAATTTGGTTCTTAAAGTTCTTCAAAGGGTTCCATTTGAACCTCTTCATTCCATAGATATCAAACTTTTATCTTGGAAAGTTCTTTTTTTGGTAGCTATTTCCTCGGCTCGAAGAGTTTCCAGGTTATCTGCCTTACAATGTGATTCTCCTTATCTGATCTTCCATGCAGATAAGGTAGTTTTGCGTTCCAAACCTGTTTTTTTTACCTAAGGTGGTATCTAATAAGAATTATCAATCAGGAGATTGTTGTTCCATCATTGTGTCCTAATCCTTTTTCAAAGAAGGAACGTCTATTACACAATCTTGACGTGGTTCGTGCTTTAAAGTATTATTTACAAGTTACTAAAGATTTTCGTCAAACATCTGCTTTGTTTGTTGTCTACTCTGGACAGAGGAGAGGCCAAAAGGCTTCGGCAACTTCTCTTTCTTTTTGGCTAAGGAGTATAATACGCAAGCAGCCTCCTGAAAGCTGTGGCTTCCACTTGGGCCTTTAAAAATGAGGCTTCTGTTGAACAGATTTGCAAGGCGGCGACTTGGTCTTTGCTTCATACCTTTTCAAAATTCTATAAATTTGATACTTCTGCTTCTTCGAGGCTAATTTTGGGAGAAAGGTTTTACAGGCAGTGGTACCTTCCGTTTAAGTACCTGCCTTGTCCCTCCCTTCATCCGTGTACTTTAGCTTTGGTATTGGTATCCCACAAGTAATGGATGATCCGTGGACTGGATACACCTTACAAGAGAAAACATAATTTATGCTTACCTGATAAATTTATTTCTCTTGTGGTGTATCCAGTCCACGGCCCGCCCTGTCATTTTAAGGCAGGTATTTTTTAACTTTAAACTATAGTTACCACTGCACCCTATGGTTTCTCCTTTCTCTGCTTGTCTTCGGTCGAATGACTGGATATGGCAGTTAGGGGAGGAGCTATATAGCAGCTCTGCTGTGGGTGATCCTTTTGCAACTTCCTGTTGGGAAGGAGAATATCCCACAAGTAATGGATGATCCGTGGACTGGATACACCACAAGAGAAATACATTTATCAGTTAAGCATAAATTATGTTTTTTCCTTCTATAGGGAGCCATAAGGTCACTACATGGAGAATGACTTCTCTCCTTTATACTCTTATCATAAGAGAGCCTGGGGACTAGGAATTATCCCTTTTTTTTTATCAGGGGCAGTGTATTACTGCAGGTCAATATTCTACTTTACTGATAATGCTTTTAATCAGTAAGGGACTGAGGCATGTGAGGGAACTCAATTTATTTGCTGGGAGACGTCCGTTTTGTAGCTTAGATAATGGATTCGGAAGTCAGCGGATAGCGTGATTGTTAGTTTGCTTCAGTGTTTCTCACCGGAGTTGGTAAATCAGCTCAGCCATCAGCACAGCTTCCCAGCTGGGGTGTGAATGTAATAGGGTCGTTCAATTACCGGTGGAAAATAAAGGGACGTTTTTATTCTCTATTCTAAGGGGAGAACTGCCAAATTTAGTTATTCCTTATTTTGGTATTATTTATTGTGGGGACTTTTTCTTTGAGAGATCTGAATGGATTTGGACCCAAATTCTATTTCCTTGCCTCATGTAGTCCCTCCTGCTTAATTATGTTCTCTGTGTTTATCTAACATGTTGCAATCAAAATCTAAAATGTCTAGGTCTTTTGCTGCTTTTTCTAAAAAAGTTAACCCTTTAGAGCCCTCTATATCTCATGACTTTGTAGCCTCATCTATCTCCTCAGTCCCCCTGCCTAGTAGTTGCACCAGCAGTGCCCTGCGGCTCGGCTCAGTCACTTTCTGGGGAAATATTTTTACCAGGAGACTTTGCAGCACAGCTTCAATCAGCTGTTTCTGCGGTGCTAAGCTCCTTACCTATAGCAGGTTAGAGAAAGATATCCTCTGACGTTTATTAGGATGAACATTCCTCAGCTGCTATTGAGGGTAATTTTTCTGATTCTGACTTAATTTTAGATTTAAGCTTGAACACCTTGGTTTATTACTCAAAGAGGTACTAGCTACCTTGGAAACTCCAGAGACTAAACTCTGTTTAGTTTTGAAACTTCAGGAGGTTTTCCCAGTTCCAGATTATATGTCTGATAAAAATCGCTATGGAATGGGAAAAAACAGGTATTCCTTTTTTCTCCTTCCCCAAATTTTAAGAAAATGTTTTTCAGTTTTCTGATTCTTTCTTGGAGTTATGGAATACTGTTCCTAAGGTGGATAGAGCTATTTCCACCCTAGCTAAGAGAACTAATATTCCTCTGGAGGATGGTACCTCTTTCAAGGACCCCATGGATAGAAAATTAGAGTGGTACTTAAGAAGAATTGTTCTTAAACTAAGTCTTCTTTGGCAATCGGTTGCGAGTATAGCGACGGTTGCTAGTCCTGCCACTTACTGGTGTGACTCCTTATCTGATTTGATTCTAGAAGAAACTCCTTTGGAGGAGATTGAATAAAGGCTTTGAAATTAGCCAATTCTTTTATTTGTGATGCTAATTTGCAGGTACTTCGGCTGAGTGCTAAGCCATCATGATTTGATGTCCTATCTCGCAGGACTTTATGGTTGAAGTCCTGGTTAGCAGACATGGTCTCTAAGTTAAAACCTCTCTCTTTACTTTTTAAGGGGAAGTCTGATGTATGTGTATCCCCCCCCCCATTTGCCCTTTTTCCCATGGTCATAGCCTGCATCAAACAGGAGCGGGCCTCAATGATCCTAATTGCTCCAGCTTGGCCTCGCAGGACGTGTTTTACGGATCTTGTGAAGATATCGTCCTCCCCTCCTTGGAGGTTGCCTCTGAGGCCGGATCTACTACTTCAGGGTCTGTTCTTTCATCAAAATCTAGATTCTCTGAAGCTGAATCGTGGCGATTGAATGCTTAGTCCTGTCTAAAAGAGGTTTTTTTTTAGGGTTATTGACACTCTGAAAGCCTTTTCGGTTTTATTGCATAAGATGTTAGCCAATCTTACGGACATTCAGTCTTTTGTTCAGGCCCTGGTCAGAATAGCATTTAACTTGTAAAGTTTTGTTTTTGTTGGCTATTTTTTCTTCTTGTAGAGCTTCAGAATGATCTGCCTTACAGTGTGACCTTATTTTGCATGCAGATAAGGCTGTTCTTCGTACTAAATTGGGTTTTCTTCTTAAAGTAGTCTCTGAGCGCAATATCAGTAAAAAATAGTAGTTCCGTCCTTTTGCCCTAATCCTTCCTCTCAGAAGGAACGTCTTCTTCACAACCTGGATGTGTTCTATCTCCAGGTTATCAAATAATTTAGGTAATCTTCTTCCTTGTTCGTGGTGTATGCTGGTAAGCGCAGGGGGTCAAAAAGCCTCTGCAACTGCTCTATCTTTTTGGCCAAAGAGTGTTAGTCTATTGACTTATGAGGAAGCTGGTTAGCAACCTCCAGAGAGGATTACGGCTCACTCTACTTGTTTCTTCTTCCTGGGCTTTTAAGAACGAAGCATCCATGGAACAAATCTGTAAGGTGGCTACTTGGTCTTCTTAACATCAGTGGCGGCTGGTGACTTTTGAAGATGGGGGAGCACTAGCCCCGCCCCCTCAGATGGCTCCGCCCATTTAAATGTGTGTATGTATATGTATATATATATATACACACATATATATATATATATATATATATATATATACATACATACACAGTGTGTGTATGTATGTGTGTGTATATATATATATATATATATATATATATATATATATATATGCGCACACACACACATGCGCACACACACACACACATGCACATACACGCGCACACACACACACACATGCACATACACACACACACACACACACACACACATATACATACAAACAAATACATGTATACTGTTACACACACAAATACATACATGCACACACACAGGCATATATATACATACACGCACACATACACATAAAATAAATGCACACACACCTGTGGTTCCCCTGGGCAGTAGCCCTGTTTGACTCCCACTCCTTTAAACGGCTGGACTGTCTGACCAGTGACCACATTAAATTAATATGCTTTGCTCCACATCCTGCTGCCTGTGTGTTTTCTGTCACTGTCTGGTACAGGAAACTGTGAGCTCTGCAGAATCCTCTATAGGAACATTTCTGTGTATGAGGGGGCTGCTTTGTTACTCTGACAAAGAAGTAATAAGAAGCAAGCAGCAATCTTGTATGCTGAAAGGTTCCTATAGAGGATTCTGCAGAGCTCACAGTTTGCTGAATCATGCAGGCAGATACAGCGACCAGCCCCGTGAGACAAAACTGCAAGTAAGCAGATGCTCTCAGTCTGCTCTCACGGCCGCCCGCTGTATTTAAGTCTGTCTCTCAGTCTCTGCAGTGCAGACTGTGTCCGGCTCCGCTGCTCACTCGCGGTCCTTCTCTCACCCTTGACTTCTGGTGCCCGCATGTATTACTTACTGTAGCTGCAGCATCATGTCTCTACTTTATTGCATACAGTGGCCGCCCGTGAGGCAAAATTGTAAGCAGATGTTCTCAGTCTCACGGCCGCTGTATCTGTAAGTCTGGATCGTCTGTGTCCCCTGCTCCTTATAAGGCGGTATCTATGGCCGTTTAACAGTGCTGCAAAAATTACAAATAATAATACTTTTTCACATATTATTATAATTTTTTTTTTTTTTGTTCATCAGGGGTGAGGGGGCATCAGGGGTCAGGGGGGTTCATGTGCTCAAGTGCTCCTATAGAGGAGCCTCCACTGCTTAACATACTTTTTCTAAATTTTACAAGTTTAATGTAAAAGGTTCTTCAAGTGGTGGTGCCTTCAGTTTGTATAATTGTACTTTGCCTCCTCCTGGTGGCCAGGAGGTGAATTTTCCAACAGTAATTGAATGGATTTGGGGACTCTCCATGCCGGAAAGAAAATAATATATCAGGTAAGCATAAATGTTGTTTGTTTGTTTAATTGATATATTCCAATGAGTGGTTCTTAAGGGATAGATTACTTAAATAATAAAAGGAGATAATTGCATGACCTGAATTTCAGAAAAAGTGTTATCCAGGGAGTCACAATCTGCATAATTGTCTTTGTCATCCTGCAGCAATACTTTATAACGAAGAAAACTCCTTCACACAGCAGCACTCACCGGCTGAGCGGAGAGGTAAGTACTGCTGGGGAATGTGACATTATACAGTGTTAGGGCACAGTGACTCCCTTTACTGACCCATCTGACCCTGTGTGTATTCCCTACTTTCTGTCTGTGTCTCTGCATGTTCTCAGTAACATCACACAGCAGCACTCACCGGCTGAACGGCGAGGTGATACTGCTGGGTAATGTGACATTATACAGTGTCAGGGCACAGTGACTCCCTTTACTGACCCATCTGACCCTGTGTGTATTTCCTACCTTCGGTCTGTGTCTCTGCGTGTTCTCAGTAACATTATCACACAGCAGCATTCACCAGCTGAGCGGAGAGGTGACACTGCTGTGTAATGTGACATTATACAGTGTCAGGGCACAGTGACTCCCTTTACTGACCCTGTGTGTATTTCCTACCTTCTGTCTGTGTCTCTGCATGTTCTCAGCAACATTATCACACAGCAGCAGTCACCGGCTGAGCGGAGAGGTGACACTGCTGGGGAATGTGACATTATACAGTGTCAGTTAAATATAAATAAAATGGTAAAGTGGTGCGCAAATCTATCCCCTGTACATATACAATTCTGTTCCCATAAGTCAGACAGTGTAAAGGTGTGTGTATAAAAAGTAGTATATGTGCGCTAACAGCTATGGGGTAAGTAGGTTAAGAGAAAAATAAAAAAACTCAGTCGGGAGAAAAAAATGTATAAAATTTAATATATTGTTAGCGATATAATAAAATAAAATCTTTAAACAGTTACCTATATATACATTTACACATGACCGGTCATAAATAAACTAGATACCTGACTCGTAATGTGTCTTAAGAATATACAAGCTAAAATCTACATGCTAAAATCAAGCCAACGCACCTAATTAGATAGATTGGGCAATATTAAGTCACAGAATATGTGTCTTCAAAATATGCTATCTTAAATCTAACCAACACACCTAATAAATCAGGGAAAGCGAATAGGATCACAGGATGTGTGTCAATGTATTAATGATCCTAGTTAATACAGTGCTATTAATGATCCTAGTTAATACAGTGCTATTAATGATCCTAGTTAATACAGTGCTATTAATGATCCTAGTTAATACAGTGCTATTAATGATCCTAGTTAATACAGTGCTATTAATGATCCTAGTTAATACAGTGCTATTAATGATCCTAGTTAATACAGTGCTATTAATGATCCTAGTTAATACAGTGCTATTAATGATCCTAGTTAATACAGTGCTATTAATGATCCTAGTTAAGACAGTGCTATGTCGCAAATAACTAGGATCATTAATAGCACTGTATAAACTAGGATCATTAATACATTGACACATATCCTGTGATCCTATTCGCTTTCCCTGATTTATTAGGTGTGTTGGTTAGATTTAAGATAGCATATTTTGAAGACACATATTCTGTGACTTAATATTGCCTAATCTATCTAATTAGGTGCGTTGGCTTGATTTTAGCTTGTAGATTTTAGCTTGTAGATTTTAGCTTGTAGATTTTAGCTTGTATATTCTTAAGACACATTACGTGTCAGGTATCTAGTTTATTTATGACCGGTCATGTGTAAATGTATATATAGGTAACTGTTTAAAGATTTTATTTTATTATATCTATAACAATATATAAAATTTTATACATTTTTTTTTTTTTCTCTTAGCCTACTTACCCCATAGCTGTTAGCGCACATATAATACTTTTTATACACACACCATTATGCAGTGTCAGGGCACAGTGACTCCCTTTACTGACCCATCTGACCCTGTGTGTATTTCCTACCTTCTGTCTGTGTCTCTGCATGTTCTCAGTAACATTACCCTGGCTCTGTCACTAAATGTGTGTGACAGAACCAGTCCCGGTGTCAGCGCTGAATGAGTTGTTTGTGTTTCAGGTGCCTATAAAGTGTGTGTGACAGAACCAATCCCTGTGTCAGCGCTGAATGAGTTGTTTGTGTCTTTTAGGTGCCTATAAAGTGTGTGACAGAACCAGTCCCTGTGTCAGCGCTGAATGAGTTGTGTGTGTGTTTCAGGTGCCTATAAAGTGTGTGACAGAACCAGTCCCTGTGTCAGCGCTGAATGAGTTGTTTGTGTCTTTTAGGTGCCTATAAAGTGTGTGACAGAACCAGTCCCTGTGTCAGCGCTGAATGAGTTGTGTATGTCTTTTAGGTGCCTATAAAGTGTGTGACAGAGCCAGTCCCTGTGTCAGTGCTGAATGAGTTGTGTGTGTGTTTCAGGTGCCTATAAAGTGTGTGACAGAACCAATCCCTGTGTCAGCGCTGAATGAGTTGTGTGTGTGTTTCAGGTGCCTATAAAGTGTGTGACAGAACCAATCCCTGTGTCAGCGCTGAATGAGTTGTGTGTGTGTTTCAGGTGCCTATAAAGTGTGTGACAGAACCAGTCCCTGTGTCAGCGCTGAATGAGTTGTGTGTGTTTCAGGTGCCTATAAAGTGTGTGACAGAACCAGTCCCTGTGTCAGCGCTGAATGAGTTGTGTGTGTGTGTTTCAGGTGCCTATAAAGTGTGTGACAGAACCAGTCCCTGTGTCAGCGCTGAATGAGTTGTGTGTGTTTCAGGTGCCTATAAATGTGTGACAGAATCAGTCCCTGTGTCAGCGCTGAATGAGTTGTGTGTGTGTGTTTCAGGTGCCTATAAAGTGTGTGACAGAACCAGTTCCTGTCTCAGCGCTGAATGAGTTGTGTGTGTTTCAGGTGCCTATAAATGTGTGACAGAACCAGTCCCTGTGTCAGCGCTGAATGAGTTGTGTGTGTGTGTGTGTTTCAGGTGCCTACAAAAGTGTGTGACAGAACCAGTCCCTGTGTCGGTGCTGAATGAGGTGTGTGCGAGTTTCAGGTGCCTATAAAGTGTGTGACAGAACTAGTCCCTGTGTCAGCGCTGAATGAGTTGTGTGTGTGTATGTTTCAGGTGCCTATAAAGTGTGTGACAGAACCAGTCCCTGTGTCAGCACTGAATGAGTTGTGTGTGTGTGTTTGGTTCAGGTGCCTATAAAGTGTGTGACAGAACCAGTCCCTGTGTCAGCGCTGAATGAGTTGTGTGTGTGTTTCAGGTGCCTATAAAGTGTGTGAAAGAACCAGTCCCTGTGTCAGCGCTGAATGAGTTGTGTGTGTTTGAGGTGCCTATAAAGTGTGTGACAGAACCAGTCCCTGTGTCAGCACTGAATGAGGTGTTTGTGTCTGGTGCCTATAAAGTGTGTGACATAACCAGTCCCTGTGTCATGTCAGTACTAAATGAGGTGTGTGTGTCTGGCGCCTATAAAGTGTGTGACAGAACCAGTCCCTGTGTCAGCGCTGAATGAGTTGGGTGTGTGTTTCAGGTGCCTATAAAGTGTGTGACAGAACCAGTCCCTGTGTCAGCGCTGAATAAGTTGTGTGTGTGTTTCAGGTGCCTATAAAGTGTGATGACGTTGCCGTGTATTTCTCTATGGAGGAGTGGGACTATATAGAGGGACAGAAGAAGATTTACAAGGATGTTGTGATGGAGACTCAGCAAGCACTAAGGACAATAGAGATCTCAGGAAATGAGAGCTCAGGTAACTCTCTGTGTTTTCCCATTACAGGAAGCAGATGTAAAATATATTGTAATATAACATTTTAAGAGGATTGTCCTTGTGCACGCACACTGTATAAACCACTTACCAGTTTGTTATAGTGAGTAAATTAAATCCAGTCCTGCGATAGTATTTGTAAAAAGGCAGACTGATACAGTTGAGACTAAACATTATAACACAAGTTTAATCTATTAGATTCTCTTTTTAAAAACATTGAAACATTCCCAATACGTTTTGCCTAACACCAAGCCTTCCGCAGGGCTAGGACAAATTTGTGAAGCCACGTGAGGCGATTCACACAGGAGTTTATGGATTGATATGGGTACCAGATTGTCAAATATTTTGCGCAGATAATGTGTATAAACCCATTTAATTATCTCTTGACAGGCCACTGTGAGGCTAATATAAATACAGAGTTAATATGTGAGAAGGGAGAGTACGAGAGACCTAACAAGCCACTCCCCCAAGGAGAGACCAGTTCTGTTGTCCTTAAAGGTAAGTGATACCTGTGATATTTTGCTTCAATTTTTTTTTTAAAAGCATTGGTCCTTGAAATTATTAAAGCGCCATTTTAATGTAAAATTACTCTTTCACGATTCAAACAGATTAAAAAAAAAAAACAACTTCCAGTTTTCTTCTGTTATCAAAGTACCTACAGAATCTAATTAGCGCTGTCACCAATATGCAGGGGTACAAAAAAATAGAAAAGAAAAAGATGTAAAGAGTGTAAAATTGGATACAATTCAAACTATAAACATGAAACAATAAAATCACAATGTTGCTAAATAAAATACACTAAAAAAAATGAATCACCAGTTTAGAATCCAGTAAAACTTCACATTTGGAATAAATCCGGTGCAGTTTTTTTCTTCCGGCCAAGTGGAGTAAGGTAAAAACAACGTTCTAAAAAATAGATATAAGCGCAACCGAACTCTAGTAATAATAAAATAACATAACAAGCGCTTCAATGTTGCACTTACAGGCTAAAAACATGAATCAATCCTTAAACATGGTAGCCATTCCTCCTCATGTCCTGTTAAGCTTTAATGTCCTTCCCTCCTCTGAGCATCCTACGTTCCCTTGTTGTGTTCACAGTACTTAGGCATCTGATGGAAACAAGATCTTGTTTGAAACTGCCGGTACGTAGTTTTCTGCCGTCCACTTGAGAGCTACAGAAGCTCGTGGGGCTCTGCACAACTTTCTCAAGAGGAAATGTTCAATTCCTCACGCTGGTCACTCACTCTTATTTATGTGTCTATGGCTTATCTGATAGGTAACTGCTCCCGTGAACACGCCTCTCTCATTTCGCATCACACGGGCAGCAGTAAACATTATGAACAGTTCTTAATGCACATATAGACAGATTCAAAGGAACACGCGTGTCCAGCTTCTTGATTTAACTGTATATATACACATAACCTATTCTATCAATCTTTATAATCTTACTTAACCTGTTTTTGGGGGGGGGGGGGTAATTCTTTATTTAATACCAACAGTGGATACAAAATACTGAAAGCAAAATGGGCGTCACACAGGACAAACAAAAGATTACAGATAGTATGCAAATGAACCAAATACATGAACCATGTGTATTAACCTTCTAGTATCCAAAATGTTGGGGTTTTAATTCTTCTTGTATTCTGTTACTATTAAAGCATAATTGTTGCTCCTTACACAGCATGGGAAATATTATGAAGTAGATAAAAAAATGCATAATAAAAAGACAATGTGGGTTCGATTTATCATTCGTATTCTCCTAGATTTTCTCATAAAAGTTCTCATGAGAAATAATTCTCCTATTTATAATTCAAATATGTGCCTAAAATTGGGCAAGTTCGACTGTAAAATTCTCCTACTCTGTTCTCACTCTCCTTGGGAAAAAAGGGTTAAATTAGATCTTTTTAGTCGTATTTCATATAGTTCTCCTCATAATTCTCCTACTTACAAATGTATCATTTATATTCTCCTGTAGAGGACTGAAAGTTGTCCTGCAAGTTACTGCATTAAAGCTCTCCATAGCTACAGTGGAGAACAGCATTAGAAATCTATTCTCTACCAGTTGTAGAAGCAGTTACACAAAAAAGGGCTCTACAAGGTGCAACAATTATCTATAACAAAGCACAATAGTAATGGTTATTGGAGTGCAATAATAATTTATGATGGAGTGAAAAAAATATATATAATGGAGCGCCAAAATAATATATAACAGAGCACATAAATGATATCTATTGGGGAATAAAAATAGGATATAAAAACGCTCTAAAATTGAAGCACAAAAAGAATGAAAATGTAGATCTCTTTTCATATATGAAAGTTTGCTGAAGAGGGGCGTTAACAAAGCTACTAGGAAGGCTGTATAAAGATTTCTATTGGTTTATATAGGACTGACATGGAGGATAGTTGCTTATTTTTAGTGATAAATAAGGAGAATATACTAATTTAACATGAGATATTTATCATTAGTTCTCCTCAGCTCTCCTATGAAGAAAAAACTACTTTTCTCTTGTTAAGTGTATTCAGTCCACGGGTCATCCATTACTTATGGGATATATTCCCTTCCCAACAGGAAGTTGCAAGAGGATCACCCAAAGCAGAGCTGCTATATAGCTCCTCCCCTCACATGTCATATCCAGTCATTCTCTTGCAACCCTCAACATAGATGGAGGTCGTGAGAGGAGTGTGGTGTTTTATACTTAATTATTTCTTTAATCAAAAGTTTGTTATTTTTAAATGGCACCGGAGTGTGCTGTTTTTTTCTCAGGCAGTATTTGGAAGAAGAATCTGCCTGCGTTTTCTATGATCTTAGCAGAAGTAACTAAGATCCACTGGCTGTTCTCGCACATTCTGAGGAGTGGGGTAACTTCAGAAAGGGAATAGCGTGCGGGGTCTCCTGCAAATAAGGTATGTGCAGTAAAATATTTTTCTAAGGAATGGAATTGACTAAGAAAATACTGCTGATACCGATGTAATGTAAATAAAGCCTTAAATGCAGTGAAAGCGACTGGTATCAGGCTGATTAATGTATATGCAGTAAAGTAATTTTCTAAGTAATGGAATTTGACTAAGAAAATGCTGCTAATACTGAAGTAATGTAATAAGCCTTAAATGCAGTAGAAGGACTGGTATCAGGCTTATCAATAGAGATACATACTCTTTATAAAAGGATGTTTAAAACGTTTGCTGGCATGTTTAATCGTTTTTGTGAGGTACATTGGTGATAAAGCTTATTGGGGCATGAATTTTTCCACATGGCTGACATATTTCTGCATAGAAACAGTTAACTGAGGCTTCCCACTGTTGTAATAATGAGTGGGAGGGGCCTATTTTAGCGCTTTTTTGCGCAGTAAAAATTCAGTTTCAGCATCAACTTCCTCCACTCCAAAACAGGAAGGAACTGTTGCTCGTTATAGACAGTTTTGGAGTGGAGGAAAGAATCAGCGCTAATTATAACCTGAAGCCAAATACAGGGAGGGACCCTCTCTAAAAGTCCCTTGGGTTGTGGTTACAGAGAGATGGAAGTATTGGCGCTTACAGCTAGGATAGATCTAAAATATATAAATTTGAATAAAAAGTAAATATATAAATATATTAAAATAGTAAATAATATGTCTCTAAGTATCTAAGTATGTCTGTATATAATGACAAGCACTATTGTAAAATTCCAAGAAAATTTATTAGAAATACAATGTCTAAAATGTCAGGCATATACACAGTAAGAAATAAGTGGGAAAGGATATGCTGGGCAGTGGAACCTAACTCTAAGGACTAGCTCAAACAAGCAGATTACAGTAGAGAGGTACAATGTCAGGCAGAGCAGTTCCCTAGTTCTAATTAATAAGCAAAAAATACATATGTAAAATCGACGATAAATAAGCTAAAATAGCAAAGGTGTGTATAAGTATAACACTCAAACAGTAAAATCTGGACGTCCAGTTTATACAGCTAGAACAAGTAATAGATAAATAGATAAAAAATATAAAAAATATATAGGGATATATGGAAAAGCCTGTATAGAATCAGTGCACTTAGTCTTTTCTCTATGCAGCGTAGGTTTTTGTATACCACCAATAGTATCTAATACACTATGCTCTCAAATGTAGTTGATCTTGCTCATTGAGTATTGGATCAAACTTTTGCACATTTGAGAGTGGTACCTTGTATTGCGTAAGTAGGAATATAGAAGGCGGCTGTCTGTAGTGGAGTATATTGGTCCTTTTGATTTTGTCCAGTACACAGGCGGTGTCCTCTACCCGCCTCTTGGGAGTTACGCTGCATAGAGAAAAGACTAAGTGCACTGATTCTATACAGGCTTTTCCATATATCCCTATATATTTTTTATATTTTTTATCTATTTATCTATTACTTGTTCTAGCTGTATAAACTGGACGTCCAGATTTTACTGTTTGAGTGTTATACTTATACACACCTTTGAGTGCTATTTTAGCTTATTTATCGTCGATTTTACATATGTATTTTTTGCTTATTAATTAGAACTAGGGAACTGCTCTGCCTGACATTGTACCTCTCTACTGTAATCTGCTTGTTTGAGCTAGTCCTTAGAGTTAGGTTCCACTGCCCAGCATATCCTTTCCCACTTATTTCTTACTGTGTATATGCCTGACATTTTAGACATTGTATTTCTAATAAATTTTCTTGGAATTTTACAATAGTGCTTGTCATTATATACAGACATACTTAGATACTTAGAGACATATTATTTACTATTTTAATATATTTATATATTTACTTTTTATTCAAATTTATATATTTTAGATCTATCCTAGCTGTAAGCGCCAATACTTCCATCGCTCGTTATAGACAGGCCTGGAAAACTAACCAGTCCTGGAACAAGGGCAAGCAGGCCAGAAAACCTACTACTGCCCCTAAGACAGCATGAAGGAACGGCCCCCTATCCGGAAACGGATCTAGTGAGGGGCAGACTTTCTCTCTTCGCCCAGGCATGGGCAAGAGATGTCCAGGATCCCTGGGCGTTGGAGATCATATCTCAGGGATATCTTCTGGACTTCAAAGCTTCTCCTGCTCGAGGGAGATTCCATCTATCAAGGTTATCAGAAAACCAGATAAAGAAAGAGGCATTCCTACGCTGTGTTCAAGACCTCCTAGTAATGGGGGTGATCCACCCTGTTCCGCGGACGGAACAAGGGCAGGGATTTTACTCAAATCTGTTTGTGGTTCCCAAGAAAGAGGGAACCTTCAGACCAATCTTGGACCTAAAGATCTTAAACAAATTCCTAAGAGTTCCATCATTCAAAATGGAAACTATTCGAACCATCCTACCCATGATCCAAGAGGGTCAATACATGACCACAGTGGACTTAAAGGATGCCTACCTTCACATACCGATTCACAAAGATCATTATCGGTACCTAAGATTTGCCTTTCTAGACAGGCATTACCAGTTTGTAGCTCTTCCCTTCGGGTTAGCTACGGCCCGAGAATCTTTACAAAGGTTCTGGGCTCACTTCTGGCGGTTCTAAGACCGCGAGGCATAGCGGTGGCTCCGTATCTAGACGACATCCTGATACAGGCGTCAAGCTTTCAAATTGCCAAGTCTCATACAGAGATAGTTCTGGCATTTCTGAGGTTGCATGGGTGGAAAGTGAACGTGGAAAAGAGTTCTCTATCACCACTCACAAGAGTGTCCTTCCTAGGGACTCTTATAGATTCTGTAGAGATGAAAATTTACCTGACGGAGTCCAGGTTATCAAAACTTCTAAATGCTTGCCGTGTCCTTCATTCCATTCCACGCCCGTCAGTGGCTCAGTGCATGGAAGTAATCGGCTTAATGGTAGCGGCAATGGACATAGTGCCATTTGCGCGCCTGCATCTCAGACCGCTGCAATTATGCATGCTAAGTCAGTGGAATGGGGATTACTCAGATTTGTCTCCTCTACTAAATCTGGCTCGAGAGACCAGAGATTCTCTTCTCTGGTGGCTTTCTCGGGTCCATCTGTCCAAGGGCATGACCATTCGCAGGCCAGATTGGACGATTGTGACAACAGATGCCAGCCTTCTAGGTTGGGGCGCAGTCTGGAACTCCCTGAAGGCTCAGGGATCGTGGACTCAGGAGGAGAAACTCCTCCCAATAAATATTCTGGAGTTAAGAGCAATATTCAATGCTCTTCTAGCTTGGTCTCAGTTAGCAACACTGAGGTTCATCAGATTTCAGTCGGACAACATCACGACTGTGGCTTACATCAACCATCAAGGGGGAACCAGGAGTTCCCTAGCGATGTTAGAAGTCTCAAGGATAATTTGCTGGGCAGAGTTTCACTCTTGCCACCTGTCAGCGATTTACATCCCAGGCGTGGAGAACTGGGAGGCGGACTTTCTAAGTCGCCAGACTTTTCATACGGGGGAGTGGGAACTTCATCCGGAGGTGTTCGTTCAGCTGGTTCATCGTTGGGGCAAACCAGAACTGGATCTCATGGCGTCTCGCCAGAACGCCAAGCTTCCTCGTTACGGATCCAGGTCCAGGGACCCGGGAGCGGCGCTGTTATATGCTCTAGCAGCCCCTTGGGTTTTCAACATGGCTTATGTATTTCCACCGTTTCCGCTGCTGCCTCGACTGATTGCCAAGATCAAACAGGAGAGAGCATCAGTGATTCTGATAGCGCCTGCGTGGCCACGCAGGACCTGGTATGCAGACCTAGTGGACATGTCGTCCTGTCCACCATGGTCTCTGCCTCTGAGGCAGGACCTTCTAATACAAGGTCCTTTCAACCATCCAAATCTAATTTATCTGAGGCTGACTGCATGGAGATTGAACGCTTGATCCTATCAAAGCGTGGATTCTCGGAGTCAGTTATTGATACCTTAATACAGGCACGGAAGCCTGTTACCAGAAAGATTTACCATAAGATATGGCGGAAATATTTATATTGGTGCGAATCCAAGAGTTACTCATGGAGTAAGGTTAGGATTCCTAGGATATTGTCTTTTCTACAAGAGGGTTTAGAAAAGGGCTTATCTGCTAGTTCGTTAAAGGGACAGATTTCTGCTCTGTCTATTCTTTTACACAAACGTCTGGCAGAAGTTCCAGACGTCCAGGCTTTTTGTCAGGCTTTGGCTGGGATTAAGCCTGTGTTTAAGACTGTTGCTCCGCCGTGGAGCTTAAACTTGGTTCTTAAAGTTCTTCAAGGTGTTCCGTTTGAACCCCTTCATTCCATTGATATTAAGCTTTTATCTTGGAAAGTTCTGTTTTTGATGGCTATTTCCTCGGCTCGAAGAGTCTCTGAGTTATCTGCCTTACATTGTGATTCTCCTTATCTGATTTTCCATTCAGACAAGGTAGTTCTGCGTACTAAACCTGGGTTTTTACCTAAGGTAGTTTCTAACAGGAATATCAATCAGGAGATTGTTGTTCCATCATTATGTCCTAATCCTTCTTCTAAGAAGGAACGACTTTTGCATAATCTGGACATAGTCTGTGCCCTGAAGTTCTATTTACAGGCAACTAAAGATTTTCGTCAAACTTCTTCCCTGTTTGTCGTTTACTCTGGACAGAGGAGAGATCAAAAAGCTTCGGCAACCTCTCTCTCCTTTTGGCTTCGTAGCATAATACGTTTAGCCTATGAGACTGCTGGACAGCAGCCCCCTGAAAGAATTACAGCTCATTCCACTAGAGCTGTGGCTTCCACCTGGGCCTTTAAGAATGAGGCCTCTGTTGAACAGATTTGCAAGGCTGCGACTTGGTCTTCGCTTCACACTTTTTCAAAATTTTACAAATTTGACACTTTTGCTTCTTCGGAGGCTGTTTTTGGAAGACAGGTTCTACAGGCAGTGGTTCCTTCCGTTTAAGTTCCTGCCTTGTCCCTCCCATCATCCGTGTACTTTAGCTTTGGTATTGGTATCCCATAAGTAATGGATGACCCGTGGACTGAATACACTTAACAAGACAAAACATAAATTATGCTTACCTGATAAATTTATTTCTCTTGTAGTGTATTCAGTCCACTGCCCGCCCTGTCTTTTTTAAGGCAGATCTAAATTTTGATTAAAACTCCAGTCACCACTGCACCCTATGGTTTCTCCTTTCTTGTCTTGTTTCGGTCGAATGTGACTGGATATGACATGTGAGGGGAGGAGCTATATAGCAGCTCTGCTTTAAGTGATCCTCTTGCAACTTCCTGTTGGGAAGGGAATATATCCCATAAGTAATGGATGACCCGTGGACTGAATACACTACAAGAGAAATAAATTTATCAGGTAAGCATAAATTATGTTTTTTAATGATAAATACAGGCGCACATGTGCACCTCTCCTAAGGAGAGCTGTGGATAACTGATAGGAGAACAGAAAGGGGAATTCCCCAAATGATTGATAAATAGAGCCCTTAATCAACCTAACCATGAAATGGGGAAATGCCCAGCATGTATATTCAGCTGGACGTAAGCTGACCTTGAGTTTGTGCTGTCCCAGGGAGGGTATAAATCAGCTCTATCCATTTATTAAATACAATTGTGTGTCACTAGGATTCTGTAGCTTATACTGCTCTGACGTACGTTGCGTAATCACGGTTTGTTTGAGGACTGAAAATTTAGGGGCCAAGTGAGCTTTCCAAGTTCTTAAGATAAGTTTGCGAGTTAGAAATGTAATCGTGTTAATTAAACTAAAGGTCTTGTGCACACCCTGAAATGTAACTAGAAAAAAACATCATGTGGTAGGATAGAGAAATCTAAAGATAAGACTGAATTCATCCAATAGGTCATTTTTTACCAAAACTGAGCCATTTTAGGGCAATCCCAGAAGCAGTGGAGCTGTTCATCTGCCTGGCTAGCACTGCATCTTGAACAAAAAATGTTTGAGTTGTACCATCTAGATAAGTTCTTTGGTGTTAAATAAGCCATATAGATCAGTTTTAAATGAGTCTCCCGCCAAGTCGTCGGAACCCATGATTTGTCCGTTATTTTGAAGCTATCTAAAATATCCTGAGTACTAATATTTGGAAAATATTTTATCCATTTGGTTTTTAGATAATCTGATCAGTAGAGGGAGGATGGTTCAGTATAGAATTGAAGGAGGAAATGGAGTATATTCCATATTGATATAATTTGATTCTACTAGGTAAGGCTCGCACGGACCAGTCTGGACCATATTTTTGTTTCAATTTAGTGGTATAGTGCCTGAGCTGTAAGTAGGCATAAAAGTCTCTCTTAGATAATACAAATGTATTACAGATATCGGGAAATGCTTCAAGAACCAAGTCAGATCTTATTATTTGTTTAACCCATCTTAACCCTTTACTCTGCCATTGTCTGAAAATTATATTTGAAAGGCCCGGGGCAAAATTAGGGTTTCCTATCATCGGAAGAAATTCCGAAATATATGGGGTACATCTGGACTATATTTTTAAGTTAATATAATTGTAATCATATAAGGTAAATATTTTTGACATGCTGACAAATTTTAGATAGTCAGGCCTTATGAGAGCATAGAGGATCGTGCACGTGTCTTGAGAACTATGATGTTAATCAAAGTCTTGCTCTTGTTTTCAGTCCATAACTGAATGTCAGCTGATGTTTTCGATTTGTGGATTTTCCCGCTGATCAGAATTGCAAAATGCTTCTGCAGCTAATGCACACACCTAATGCGCACAATGAACAACAATCAAAATGCGTCTGAAATTAACCTGTTATGCTCCCAAACCATAAAGATATGTGTGTAGGTGTTTTTAAGCTATTTGACTAGGGGCATTGTGGGTACGGTGAGCATGTGCTTGTTGAGTTATAGATTTCGATAATTTTGATTTAGTGTAAAAACGTTTTCACTCCCCCCTTCTATTGATTAAGCAGCATTTATATTTATTTGGTAAATTTGCCACCTAACGACACCCAATATGGCATCTGGTAATGTCAGTGCGCATTGGTCCATGCCCAAGACCAGTGTGACGTTCGACAAGTGAAAAATGTCCCCCTTGAAATGGGTTGACAGGCATTAGTTTTTCTATAGGACCAGTTTTCACTGCAGCTATAAAGAATTGAAACTATGAAAATGGCTGACTGTGGTTGAGCATACCTTAGTATGCTAAAGTTTTATCAAAGGTGACGGAGCCAGTTCTGTAAAGCTTGTGAGATTCTATAAGAAGCCGCTGTACTAAGTCTATAAAGTTAGTTTCTTTCATGTAATTGGCAAGAGTCCATGAGCTAGTGACGTATGGGATATACAATCCTACCAGGAGGGGCAAAGTTTCCCAAACTTCAAAATGTCTATAAATACACCCCTCACCACACCCACAATTCAGTTTTACAAACTTTGCCTCCTATGGAGGTGGTGAAGTAAGTTTTTCTACGTTGATATGCGCTTCTCATCATTGTTGAAGCACGATTCCTCTCAGAGTACAGCGAATGTCAGAGGGACGTGAAGGGAGTATCACTTATTGAATACGATGATTTCCCTAACGGGGGGTCTATTTCATAGGTTCTCTGTTATCGGTCGTAGAGATTCATCTCCTACCTCCCTTTTCAGATCGACAATATACTCTAAATTTACCATTACCTCTACTGATAACTGTTTCAGTGCTGGTTTGGCTATCTGCTATATGTGGATGGGTGTGTTTTGGGAAGTATATTTTTTATTACTTAAGACACGTCAGCTATGGTTTGGCACTTTATGCATTTATATAAAGTTCTAAATATATGTATTGTACTTATATTTGCCATGAGTCAGGTTCATGTATTTCCTTCTACAGACTGTCAGTTTCATATTTGGAATATTTTTTCAGAAAATTTTTTCTTTCCTGGGGTTTAGTCTTTTTTCAATTGACTACTTCTTGCAAATTGCGGGCGGTATTAGGCCCGCGGGTGCGCCAAATGCTAAACTTTATTGCGTCATTCTTGGCGCAAGAATTTTTTGACGCGAAAAATACGTCTATGACGCAACCTCGTCATTTCCGGCGTCATAGTTGACGCCGAAGCCTTACACACGTTTGCGTCATTAATGACGCTGGTGTGTCTTTTCCGGTTATTATTGGCGCCAAAATAGTTTTCAGTTACGTTGTGCGTCATACTTGGCGCCAAACTTTTTCATTATTTCAATACCCCATTGATGTTTGCCTCCTGCCTTTTTCTCTATCAGAGGGCTATGCTATTTGCATTTTTTCCCATTCCTGAAACTGTCATATAAGGAAATTGATAATTTTGCTTTATATGTTTTTTTCTTTTACATTTTGCAAGATGTTTCAATCTGATCCTGCTTCAGAAGTTTCTGCTGGAACATTGCTGCCTGACATCGGTTCTACCAAAGCTAAGTGCATTTGTTGTAAGATTGTGGAAATTATTTCGCCGAATGTCATTTGTAATAGTTGTCATGATAAACTTTTACATGCAGATAGTGTGTCCATCAGTAATAGTACATTGCCAGTTGCAGTTCCTTCAACTTCTAATGTACATGATATACCTATGAATTTTAAAGAATTTGTTTCTGATTCTATCCAGAAGGCTTTGTCTGCATTTCCACCTTCTAATAAACGTAAAAGGTCTTTTAAAACTTCTCAATTTCAAATGACCAACAACATAATAATTTATCCTCTTCTGATGAGGATCTATCTGATACAGAAGATCCTTCCTCAGACATTGACACTGGCAAATCTACTCATTTATTTAAAATAGAGTATATGTGTTCTTTATTAAAAGAAGTGTTAATTACTTTGGATATTGAGGTAACCAGTTCTCTTGACGTTCAGTCTACTAAACGTTTAAATGCTGTTTTTAAACCTCCTGTGGTTTCCTATTCCTGAGGCTATTTCTGATATGATTTCTAAGGAATGGAATAAGCCAGGTACTTCTTTTATTCCTTCTTCAAGGTTTAAAAAAGTGTATCCTTTACCAGCAAATTCTATAGAATTTTGGGAAAAAATCCCCAAAGTTGATGGGGCTATTTCTACTCTTGCTAAACGTACCACTATTCCTATGGGGGATAGTACTTCCTTTAAGGATCCTTTAGATAGGAAGCTTGAATCTTATCTAAGGAAGGCCTATTTATATTCAGGTCATCTTCTCAGACCTGCAATTTCTTTGGCTGATGTTGCGGCTGCATCAACTTTCTGGTTGGAGAATTTAGCGCAACAAGAATTGGATTCTGACATATCTAGCATTATTCGCTTACTGCAATATGCTAATCATTTTATTTGTAATGCCATTTTTGATATTATCAAAATTGATGTTAGATCCATGTCTTTAGCTATATTAGCTAGAAGAGCTTTGTGGCTTAAATCTTGGAATGCTGATATGAAATCTAAATCTAGATTACTATCTCTTTCTTTCCGAGGTAATAATTTATTTGGTTCTCAGTTGGATTCTATTATTTCAACTGTCACTGGGGGAAAGGGAGATTTTCTGCCTCAGGATAAAAAAACCTAAGGGTAAATCTAAGGCTTCTAACCGTTTTCGTTCCTTTCGTCAAAATAAGGAACAAAAATTTAATCCTTCCCCCAAGGAATATGTTTCCAATTGGAAGACTTCTTCAAATTGGAGTAAATCCAAGCCATTTAAGAAACCAAAGTCAGCCCCTAAGTCCGCATGATGGTGCGGCCCTCATTCCAGCTCAGCTGGTAGGGGGCAGATTAAGGTTTTTCAAGGATATTCTGTTCAAAATCAATGGATTCAGAGCATTGTCTCTCAAGGGTATCGAATAGGATTCAGAGTAAGACCTCCTGTGAGAAGATTTATTTCTCTCACGTATCCCAGCAAATCCAGTAAAAGCTCTGGCTTTCCTGAAGTGTGTTTCAGACCTGGAGTCTTCAGGGGTAATCATGCCAGTTCCTTTTCAGGAACAAGGTTTGGGGTTTTTTCAAGTCTATTCATTGTCCCAAAGAAGGAAAATTTATTCAGACTAGTTCTGGATCTGAAAATTTTGAATCGTTATGTAAGAGTACCAACTTTCAAGATGGTCACTATAAGGACTATTCTGCCTTTTGTTCAGCAAGGACATTATATGTCCACAATAGACTTGCAGGATACCTTCATATTCCGATTCATCCAGAACATTATCGGTTTCTGAGATTCTCTTTTCTAGACAAGCATTACCAATTTGTTGCTCTTCCATTTGGCCTAGCAACAGCTCCAAGAATCTTTTCAAAGGTTCTAGGTGCCCTACTCTCTGTAATCAGAGAACAGGGTATTGCGGTGTTTCCTTATTTGGACAATATCTTGGTACTAACTTAGTCTTTACGTTCTGCAGAATCTCACATGAAATCAACTAGTGTTGTTTCTTCGGTAACATGGTTGGAGGATCAATTTACCAAAAAGTTTCTTGATTCCTCAGACAAGGGTCACCTTTTTAGGCTTCCAGATAGATTCAGTGTCCATGACTCTGTCTCTTGCAAACAAGAGACGTTTAAAATTGGTTGCAGCCTGCCGGCACCTTCAGTCTCAGTCATTCCCTTCAGTGGCTATGTGCATGGAAGTTTTAGGTCTCATGACTGCAGTATCGGACACAATCCCCTTTGCTCGATTTCACATGAGACCTCTACAGCTTTGTAGCTGAACCAATGGTGCAGGGATTATACAAAGATATCACAATTAATATCTTTAAATCCCAATGTACGTCACTCTCTGACGTGGTGGATAGATCACCATCGTTTAGTTCAAGGGGCTTCTTTTGTTCGGCCAACCTGGACTGTGATCACAACAGATGCGAGTCTTTCAGGTTGGTGAGCTGTTTTGGGATCTCTGACAGCACAAGGGGTTTGGAAATCTCAAGAGGCGAGATTATCAATAAATATTTTAGAACTCTATGCATTTCTCAGAGCTCTTCAGTTTTGGCCTCTGTTAAAGAGAGAACCATTCATTTGTTTTCAGACAGACAATATCACAACAGTGGCATATGTCAATCATCAGTCCCCAAGCTATGAAAGAAGTATCTCGGATATTTGCTTGGGCAGAATCCAGCTCCTGTCTAATCTCTGCGGTGCATATCCCTGGTGTAGACAATTGGGAGGCGGATTATCTCAGCCATCAGACTTTACATCCAGGGGAGTGGTCTCTCCATCCAGATGTGTTTTCTCAGATTGTTCAGATGTGGGGTCTTCCAGAGATAGATTTCATGGCCTCTCATCTAAACAAGAAACTTCCCAGATACCTGTCCAGGTCCAGGGATGTTCAGGCGGAAGCAGTGGATGCGCTGACACTTCCTTGGTGTTATCATTCTGCTTACATTTTCCCGCCTCTAGTTCTCCTTCCAAGAGTGAGCTCCAAAATCATCATGGAACAATCGTTTGTGTTGCTGGTGGCTCCAGCATGGCCACACAGGTTTTGGTATGCAGATCTGGTTCGGATGTCCAGTTGCCAGCCTTGGCCACTTCCGTTAAGGCCGGACCTACTGTCTCAAGGTCCGTTTTTCCATCAGGATCTCAAATCATTAAATTTGAAGGTATGGAAATTGAACACTTAGTACTAAGTCATAGATGTTTCTCTGACTTAGTGATTAATACTATGTTACAAGCTCGTAAATCTGTCTCTAGAAAGATTTATTATAGAGTTTGGAAGACTTACATTTCATGGTGTTCTTCTCATAAATTCTCTTGGCATTCTTTTAGAATTCCTAGAATTTTACAGTTTCTTCAGGATGGTTTGGATAAGGGTTTTTCTGCAAGTTCCTTGAAGGGACAAATCTCTGCTCTTTCTGTTTTTATTTCACAGAAAGATTGCTATGCTTCCTGATATTCACTGTTTTTTACAGGCTTTAGTTCATATTAAGCCTGTCATTAAATCAATTTCTCCTCCTTGAAGTCTTAATTTGGTTCTGAAGGCTTTACAGGCTCCTCCATTTGAGCCTTTGGACATTAAACTACTTTCTTGGAAAGTGTTGTTCCTTTTTGGCTATCTCTTCTGCTAGAAGAGTTTCTGAGCTATCTGCTCTTTCTTGTGAGTCTCCTTTTCTGATTTTTCATCAGGATAAGGCAGTTTTGCTGACTTCTTTTCAATTTTTACCTAAGGTTGTGAATTCTAACAACATTAATAGAGAAATTGTTGTCCCTTCCTTGTGTCCTAATCCTAAGAATTCTTTGGAAAGATTCTTACATTCTTTGGATGTGGTAAGAGCTTTGAAATATTATGTGGAAGCTTCTAAAGATTTCAGGAAGACTTCCAGTCTATTTGTTTTATTTTCTGGTCCTAGGAAAGGTCAGAAGGCTTCTGCTATTTCCTTGGCTTCTTGGTTGAAACTTTTGATTCATCAAGCTTATTTGGAGTCGGGTCAGGCCCCGCCTCAGAGAATTACAGCTCATTCTACTAGATCAGTCTCCACTTCGTGGGCCTTTAAGAATTAAGCTTCAGTTGATCAGATTTGCAAAGCGGCAACTTGGTCCTCTTTGCATACATTTACTAAATTCTACCGTTTTGATGTATTTGCTTCTTCAGAAGCAGTTTTTGGTAGAAACGTTCTTCGGGCAGCTGTTTCAGTTTGATTCTTCTGCTTTTGATTTAAGTTTTTTTCTTTCATTTATGAGAATAAATGTATTTTTTTGGGTTGTGGATTAATTTTTTCAGCGGAAAATGGCTGTTTTTATTTTTATCCCTCCCTCTCTAGTGACTCTTGCGTGGAGTTCCACATCTTGGGTATTGCTATCCCATACGTCACTAGCTCATGGACTCTTGCCAATTACATGAAAGAAAACATAATATATGTAAGAACTTACCTGATAAATTCATTTCTTTCATATTGGCAAGAGTCCATGAGGCCCACCCTTTTTATGGTGGTTATGATTTTTTGTATAAAGCACAATTATTTCCAAATTTCTTTTGTTGATGCTTTCTACTCCTTCTTTATCACCCCACTGCTTGGATGTTCGTTTAACTGAATTGTGGGTGTGGTGAGGGGTGTATTTATAGGCATTTTGAGGTTTGGGAAACTTTGCCCCTCCTGGTAGGATTGTATATCCCATACGTCACTAGCTCATGGACTCTTGCCAATATGAAATAAATTATCAGGTAAGTTCTTACATAAATGATGTTTTTTAGCTTGAGAACAGTGTGTTTTGCTTAGGTGCGTTCGCTGCTTTTAGGTTTGTGAAGGCGATGGATACATTACACAAGGCCTCGTGATTTAATATTGTATAAAACGATTACATGAAATATTGAAATTAAAATATGCAGTGAGAAGTTTGTTTAATCGCAATAAAAATTCTAACAAAATTGTTCTGAGAAAATCGTATTTGAAATTGTGCAGGAAACAATCACTTTACACAGTGAATGGAATGTACACTGAGCGCCAACTATATAAGACCCTTAGCTCTAATATATTGACCCCTAGCGGTCAAAAATGTATGGAGAATCAGTAGAAATGATATCAAAGCGCCAAACAACACTGGCAGGGTCAGGATGGTATACTTTGAATGTTAAGTATAAATTGTAAAACAATGTGACATTTTTAAGACACTTTATTATAATAAACAATTTAAAACAATATAAGAATATAAAACAATGTTGGTTTAAAACATGTTACATTTAAAACAAATAATCAAGGATCCGAGATTTTACAAAGGATGACAAAAAATACCAAAAACACTTGAATATTACTCAAATATAAAAACATATGTTTACTAAACTAGAGGCAATCATAAGGTACTATACACCGAAAGCAGAGTAATATGATCTGTATTGTATTGGTCAGCAAAGTTTCCCTTTATAGCAAGCTTCATTTCATTGTGTCGGAGACATCTCTCTATTAGCAGGGCCAGCCCCCTTTTTAACCAAAAAAAAACAAAAAACTTTATGTAAAGTTGTAGAAATGATAAACAATACAAACAGTAATTTGCTTTTTGTGTAGACGAATCTGATGCTGAGGTGGTATCTTCAGCCGGAGATCAGCCCGTAATGAGTCATCTGGAAGCTCCGCAGCAGGAAATCTATAACTGTATCAGCTCAGGTGGGTGTACCTGGAAGTCACAGAGCAGGGTGGTGGTAGTCCCAGGGTTAAGGAGCAGGGGACAGAGGGTTTGAGGAAAGGTTGTCACAGGGCTGAGGGGCGGTGGTCTTAGGGCTAAGAAGCAGCAGTCACAGGGCTGTTGGGTGGTCACATGAGGGGTAGAGGTCTATAAAGTTCAAGAACCATGACAGTCATTGAAACAAGATAACAGATGAGAAGGAATAGGCAAACAGATGATCCAATGAACAGTTCTGAGGGTTAGCAACCAGGTCATCAGACCAAGATAGGTAGCATAGCAGATAAGGGAGTTGAGATAACAAGTCAGATTCAAACCAGGGTAGACAAAACCGAGATAGGAACATGAGGAACTACTAAATAACTAAGCATAGAATAGCACACTCACAGGCGTTTTAAATCTTAATGTACAGCTTTTGGCACAGTTTCTGCCGCTGACCTGATTTAGATGACAGCATTACAGCTAGTGATATCCTTTGCTCAGGTCACGCACCATGATTAGTGTCATCGTGAAAACACTCACTTTAGTACACCCTACAGGATTTCCCCCAGATAGAGGGGTTGATGTACTGGTTGGGGTGCACTAACCCTGGACCTCTTCATAATATGCCTTAAAACGCTTTAGGACCTGTCACAAGGTTGTGTGGTTGTGGCTACAGAACTGAGGGCCAGCTGCAACAGCTCCAAAGAAGGGCTTCTAATTTTTTTATTTTTTGTGTGTAGATGGATCTGTTGTTGAAGTCTTATTAAATACTGAACAAACCGTAGATTTGACTGTAGAACATCGTCTGGAAGCTCTGAAGGAGGAAATCCATGACCATACCAGCTCAGGTGAGTGCACGTGTGACAAATATGAGGGACAACAGTCCAATAGGTGGTGGTCACATGGCTGAAGGGCAGCAGTCACATAGTTGAGAAGCAGGGGTGGAAGTCACAGAGCTGATGGAACTTGACCACAGCTATAAGGGTGCTTTGCAGTATCTTTTCACCTTTAGTGAGGCCAATTAAAGGGACATGAAATCCAAAAAATCTTTTTCATGATTTAGATAGAGAATACAATTTTAAACAACTTTGCAATTTACTTCTATTATTTAATTTGCTTCTTTCTCTTGTTATCCCTTGCTGAAATGTTTATCTAGGCAAGTTCATGTGCAGCAGAGAACCTAGGTTCTATCTGTTTATTGGTCGATGCATATATAAACTGATTGTGATTGGCTCACCCATGTGTTCAGTTAGAAACCAGTAGTGCACGGCTGCTCCTTCAACAAATGATACCAAGAGAATAAAACAGATTAGATAATAGAAGTAAATTAGAAAGTTGTTTAAAATTGTATTCTCTATCTGAATCATGAAAGAAAAATTTGGGGTTTCATGTCCATTTAAGGTAAGATATGTAGCATGGTTATGTTTGTGATGTTGGTTGTGTGTACACACAATTACAGGAAATGGTGGCAAGTCAGAAAATGTTATCTCTTAAAAAATGTATTTGGCAGGTGATGTCAATGTTGCTCATCAAACCAAAGATTTGGAGCAGAAACACTGTGAAGATATCAGCACAGGTGAGTCTAGATGTTTCATTTATATAACCAAAGTTGGCTTTTTTTATATATTTTTGAATCCATTCAGTTATTTTGTGAGGATCATATAGAAGCTTAGGCTGCGTACCAATGATATGATATGCCTCTAAACTTATGGTGGAACTCTTCAGTAGGAACGGGTCCCTACTCCTGAACATCAGAGCAGGAAGTTTATTTATACTTTTGCAGTATGAGAGCTACACTGTACCTTATGTTTTATGAATAAAGTGGATTTCCCCAGGATACTTCTTTGGAACCTTCTCATTTTGTTGTAGAGCCTGACTAAGCTGTGACTCCCAGGTGTGAACTATAGGAGCTGTCTACTAGATTAGTCCTGAAGATAACCATAGGTTCTTAATGGGATCATTGTTTACTTTAAGTACCATATCTCCTATTAGCACTTCTCTAAAAACCCTATCACCCCCTGTATACAGCTTTATGCTCCATATCTGAGATGAGTCCCAGCTGATCATCTGTCAAGTGTAAGAACCTCCCGATTTTTCTAATGTTATTTCATCTTTATACACCCAGCACCTACTGTCCTTACCTACGGTTAATATCTCTTCCAATGACCAGTTGCAGAATATAAAATGTGTGGAAGATTTCTCCTTTATGAATTGTAAGGCTTTATTTTAAGAGAGGGGGGGTGTCAGTTAGCACTTAGCAGTATTCTACACCTTCACCTAGAAGTGAATGGGTTACCTGACGAGATATCTCGGGAACGGAAATCAGACACACCACAAGTAAAATCTAATTACTGTTCTGTTTATTAAAAAGCGCAACATACTTTTATAGAAAATGGTTACAGTATATGGGGTTAAACAATGACGTATCATAAATCACATCATTTTACACAACGTGAGTTAGAACAAAGGGGCACAGTAAAATAAGACAAAGAATTATACCAAGAAACTAACAGTTTTAGATAACAGTGTATCCTTGCGCATCGCCCAGGACATTACAAGGCCATTTTTGAGATACAAGTATTTCTAACACTGTTCTAAGCATCTTCACAGCACAATAAACTACATTATAATGAAATATAATAAACATATCTTAAAATGGTGGTTACACAAAATGGCGTCAGTAATGCTAAATATATTCTAACAGGTATTTCTTTCATGTAATTGGCAAGAGTCCATGAGCTAGTGACGTAAGGGATATACAATCCTACCAGGAGGGGCAAAGTTTCCAAAACCTCAAAATGCCTATAAATACACCCCTCACCACACCCACAATTCAGTTTTACAAACTTTGCCTACTTTGGAGGTGGTGAAGTAAGTTTGTGCTAAGATTTCTACGTTGATATGCGCTTCTCAGCTTTTTTGATGCCCGATTTCTCTCAGAGTACAGTGAATGTCAGAGGGATGTGAAGGGAGTATCACCTATTGAATGCAATGGTTTTCCTAACAGGGATCTATTTCATAGGTTCTCTGTTATTGGTCGTAGAGATTCATCTCCTACCTCCCTTTTCAGATCGACGATATACTCTCATATTCCATTACCTCTACTGATAGCAAAACCAGTACTGAAACGGTTATCTGCTTTATGTGGATGGGTGTCTTTCAGTAAGTATGTTTTCATTTACTTAAGACACTCTCAGCTATGGTTTGGCACTTTATATAAAGTTCTAAATATATGTTGTACTTATATTTGCCATGATTCAGGTTTCAGTATATTTCCTTTTTGCAGACTGTCAGTTTCATATCTGGGAAATGCATTTTTAAGAAAAGATTATTTCTTACCTGGGGTTTAGTCTTTTTCAAATTTACTCTTTTTCTAAATTGCAGGCTGTATTAGGCTTGTGAGGGCGCAAAATGCCAAAATTTATTGCGTCATTCTTGGCGCAAGATTTTTTTGGCTCTCAAGTTACGTTCGTTGACGCAAATTCGTCCTTTCCGGCATATTAGTTGGTGCCGAGTCCTTCACGAGGTTGCGTCATCTAAGACGCTAGTGTTTAGTTTAGCGCCAAAAATGTTTTTTCTGTTTGTGGTGCGTCATACTTGGCGCCAAACATTTTCATTATTTAAGACCCTATTCCTTTTGCCTCTGGCCTTTTTTGCTATGTCAGAGGTCTACGCTGTTTGCATTTTTTCCTATTCCTGAAACTGTCATATTAGGAAATTGATAATTTCTTCTACAAGATACGACGAGTCCACGGATTTCATCCTTACTTGTGGGATATTATCCTCCTGCTAACAGGAAGTGGCAAAGAGCACCACAGCAGAGCTGTATATATAGCTCCTCCCTTCCCTCCACCCCCAATCATTCGACCGAAGGTTTAGGAAGTCATTCTCTTTGCCTGTGTTAGTACTAGGAAGAGGTAAAGCGAGGTGTTAGTTTTAGTTTCTTCAATCAAGAAGTTTTTTATTTTAAATGGTACCGCTGTGTACTATTTTCCTCAGGGTGATATGGAAGAAGATTTCTGCCCTGAGGTTGATGATCTTAGCAGATGTAATTAAGATCCATGTTGGTTCCCACAGAGCTTCTGAAGGTAATACAAGAGAACGTGTGGAGAACGGTTTCATGCTACAAGCAGCATTGAGGTATGTGCAGCCCTTTATTTCTGAGGAGACTTGGTATATCAGAACTGGCTGACATTTTTTCCCTGCAAGGGAAGGGGTAAGGGGTGTTACTGAGAAACCTATGCTTATTTTATTTTATTGACATATTGGGCTAAGCATTTATAATGGGCTTAAGAAGCAATATAAAGGGACACTGGGAGAGGCAGCTTAACGTTTTTTTATTTCAAATAAACAGTATGGCTGTATTTTGTATGTGCTCCTCCCTGGAGTGTACCGAAAGGGCCTTACATTGTAAAAAGCATATTTTAGGTAAAGAAAGTGTGGCTAAGGATGATTCTCAATCTGAAGAGAGCCAGGATATGCCATCCAAATCTCCCCAAGCGTCCCAACCTTTAACGCCCACACAAGCGACGCCAAGTACCTCTAGTGCATCTAATTCTTTTACTCTGCAGGAGATGGCTGCAGTTATGTCAACTACCCTTACAGAGGTATTATCTAAATTACCAGTGTTGCAGGGTAAACGCAGTAGGTCAGGTATTAATGTGAATACTGAATCCTCTGATGCTTTATTGGCTATTTCCGATGTACCCTCACAGTGCTCTGAGTTGGGGGTCAGGGAATTGCTGTCTGAGGGAGATATTTCAGACTCGGGAAATGATTCGGACGTGATGTCCTTTAAATTTAAGCTTGAACACCTCCGCCTGTTACTTCGGGAGGTTTTAGCGACTCTGGATGATTGTGACCCTATTGTGATACCACCAGAGAAATTGTGTAAGATGGACAAATATCTAGAGGTACCTACTTACACTGTTTTTCCGGTTCCTAAAAGAATTTCGAAAATTGTAAAAAAAGAATGGGATAGACTAAGCATACCGTTCTCTCCCCCTCCTAATTTTAAGAAAATGTTTCCCATATCAGGCACCATTCGGGACTCTTGGCAAATGGTCCCTAAGGTGGAGGGAGCTATATCTACTCTGGCTAAGCGCACAACTATACCTATTGAGGACAGTTGTGCTTTCAAAGACCCTATGGATAAAAAGTTAGAGGGTCTTCTAAAGAAATTATTTATTCATCAGGGTTTTCTTTTACAACCTACGGCTTGCATTGTTCCAGTTACTACTGCAGCAGATTTTTGGTTTGATGCTCTAGAAGAGTCTCTGAAGGTTGAGACTCCATTAGATGACATTTTGGATAGAATTAAGACTCTCAAGCTAGCTAATTCTTTTATTACTGATGCCGCTTTTCAAATTGCTAAATTAGCGGCGAAAAATGCAGGATTTGCCATTTTAGCGCGTAGAGCGTTATGGCTCAAATCTTGGTCTGATGATGTGTCATCAGAATCTAAGCTTTTAGCTATTCCTTTGAAGGGTAAGACCCTATTCGGGCCTGAATTGAAGGAAATTATTTCTGACATTACTGGAGGTAAAGGCCATGCCCTACCTCAGGATAAGTCGGTTAAGATGAGGGGTAAACAAATAAATAATTTTCGTTCCTTTCAAAACTTAAAGGGAGGACCCTCTGCTTCCTCTTCCTCCACAAAACAGGAAGGGAATTTTGCTCAATCCAAGTCAGTCTGGAGACCCAACTAGGCTTGGAATAAAGGTAAACAATCCAAGAAGCCCGCTGCTGCTTCAAAGACAGCATGAAGGGGCGGCCCCCGATCCGGGACCAGATCTAGTAGGGGGCAGACTTTCTTTCTTTGCTCAGGCTTGTGCAAGAGATGTTCAGGACTCCTGGGCACTGGAAATCGTGACCCACGGGTATCAACTGGAATTCAAGGATTTTCTCCCAAGAGGGAGGTTTCATCTTTCACGATTATCTGTAGACCAGATAAAAAGAGAGGCGTTCTTACACTGTGTAGAAGACCTCTATACCATGGGAGTAATTTGTCCCATTCCAAAACCGGAACAGGGACAGGGGTATTACTCAAATCTTTTTGTGGTTCCCAAAAATAGAAGGAACTTTCAGACCCATTTTAGATCTCAAGTGTCTAAACAAGTCCCATCGTTGAAGATGGAGACTATACGAACAATCTTACCAATGATCCAGGAGGGTCAATATACAGGGAGTGCAGAATTATTAGGCAAGTTGTATTTTTGAGGATTAATTTTATTATTGAACAACCATGTTCTCAATGAACCCAAAAAACTCATTAATATCAAAGCTGAATAGTTTTGGAAGTAGTTTTTAGTTTGTTTTTAGTTATAGCTATTTTAGGGGGATATCTGTGTGTGCAGGTGACTATTACTGTGCATAATTATTAGGCAACTTAACAAAAAACAAATATATACCCATTTCAATTATTTATTTTTACCAGCGAAACCAATATAACATCTCAACATTCACAAATATACATTTCTGACATTCAAAAACAAAACAAAAACAAATCAGTGACCAATATAGCCACCTTTCTTTGCAAGGACACTCAAAAGCCTGCCATCCATGGATTCTGTCAGTGTTTTGATCTGTTCACCATCAACATTGCGTGCAGCAGCAACCACAGCCTCCCAGACACTGTTCAGAGAGGTGTACTGTTTTCCCTCCTTGTAAATCTCACATTTGATGATGGACCACAGGTTCTCAATGGGGTTCAGATCAGGTGAACAAGGAGGCCATGTCATTAGATTTTCTTCTTTTGTACCCTTTCTTGCCAGCCACGCTGTGGAGTACTTGGACGCGTGTGATGGAGCATTGTCCTGCATGAAAATCATGTTTTTCTTGAAGGATGCAGACTTCTTCCTGTACCACTGCTTGAAGAAGGTGTCTTCCAGAAACTGGCAGTAGGACTGGGAGTTGAGCTTGACTCCATCCTCAACCCGAAAAGGCCCCACAAGCTCATCTTTGATGATACCAGCCCAAACCAGTACTCCACCTCCACCTTGCTGGCGTCTGAGTCGGACTGGAGCTCTCTGCCCTTTACCAATCCAGCCACGGGCCCATCCATCTGGCCCATCAAGACTCACTCTCATTTCATCAGTCCATAAAACCTTAGAAAAATCAGTCTTGAGATATTTCTTGGCCCAGTCTTGACGTTTCAGCTTGTGTGTCTTGTTCAGTGGTGGTCGTCTTTCAGCCTTTCTTACCTTGGCCATGTCTGTGAGTATTGCACACCTTGTGCTTTTGGGCACTCAGTGATGTTGCAGCTCTGAAATATGGCCAAACTGGTGGCAAGTGGCATCTTGGCAGCTTCACGCTTGACTTTTCTCAGTTCATGGGCAGTTATTTTGCGCCTTGGTTTTTCCACACGCTTCTTGCAACCCTGTTGACTATTTTGAATGAAACGCTTGATTGTTCGATGATCACGCTTCAGAAGCTTTGCAATTTTAAGAGTGCTGCATCCCTCTGCAAGATATCTCACTATTTTTGACTTTTCTGAGCCTGTCAAGTCCTTCTTTTGACCCATTTTGCCAAAGGAAAGGAAGTTGCCTAATAATTATGCACACCTGATATAGGGTGTTGATGTCATTAGACCACACCCCTTCTCATTACAGAGATGCACATCACCTAATATGCTTAATTGGTAGTAGGCTTTCGAGCCTATACAGCTTGGAGTAAGTCAACATGCATAAAGAGGATGATGTGGTCAAAATACTCATTTTCCTAATAATTCTGCACTCCCTGTATGACTACTGTGGACTTGAAGGATGCATACCTTCATATCCCTATGCACAAGGATCATCATCAGTTCCTAAGGTTTGCCTTCCTGGACAAACATTTTCAGTTTGTGGCTCTTCCCTTTGGGTTGGCCACAGCACCCAGGATCTTCACAAAGATTCTAGGGTCCCTTCTCAGACCGCGGGGCATAGTAGTGGCGCCTTATCTGGACGATATTCTGATCCAGACGTCAACTTATCAGCTGAACAAAATCTCACACGGACACAGTGTTGTCTTTCCTGAGAACTCACGGTTGGAAGGTGAACATAGAAAAGAGTTCACTAGTTCCACAGACAAGGGTTCCCTTCTTGGGAACTCTGATAGACTCGGTAGACATGAAAATATTTCTGACGGAGGTCAGAAAATCAAAGATTCTAAATACTTGCCGAGCGCTTCAGTCCATTCCTTGGCCATCAGTAGCTCAGTGTATGGAGGTCATTGTATTAATGGTAGCGGCAATGGACATCATTCCGTTTGCTCGGTTTCATCTCAGACCACTGCAGCTGTGCATGCTCGGACAGTGGAATGGGGACTATGCAAATTTATCTCCTCAGATAAATCTGGATCAGGAGACTAGAGACTCTCTTCTTTGGTGGTTGTCGCCGGATCATCTGTCCCAGGGGACTTGTTTCCGCAGACCCTCGTGGGTGAACGTGACAACGGACGCCAGTCTATTGGGCTGGGGTGCAGTCTGGAATTCCCTGAAGGCTCAGGGTGTTTGGACTCAGGTAGAGTCTCTACTTCCAATCAATATTCTGGAACTGAGAGCAATATTCAATGCGCTTCAGGTGTGGCCTCAGTTGGCTTCGGCAAAATTCATCAGATTCCAGTCGGACAATATCACGACTGTGGCATATATCAATCATCAAGGGGGAACAAGGAGTTCCTTAGCGATGATAGAAGTATTAAAGATAATTCGATGGGCGGAGGCCCACTCTTGCTATATATCAGCTATCTACATCCCAAGAGTAAAGAACTGGGAAGCGGATTTTTTAAGTCGTCAGACTTTTCATCCAGGGGAGTGGGAACTCCACCCAGAGGTGTTTGCATCATTGATTCTCCAATGGGGCAGACCAGAATTAGATCTGATGGCATCTCGTCAGAATGCCATGCTTCCACGTTACGGATCCAGGTCGAGGGATCCTCAGGCCGAACTAATTGATGCCTTGGCAGTACCTTGGTCGTTCAGCCTAGCTTATGTGTTTCCACCATTTCCCTCTCCTTCCACGCGTGATTGCTCGGATCAAACAAGGGAGAGCTTCAGTAATCCTGATAGTGCCTGCGTGGCCACGCAGGACTTGGTATGCAAATCTAGTGGACATGTCCTCTCTGCCTCCGTGGAAACTTCCTTTGAGACAGGATCTTCTCATTCAATGTCCTTTCCAACATCCAAATCTACATTCTCTGCAGCTGACTGCTTGGAGATTGAACGCTTGATTTTATCTAAGCGGGGTTTCTCTGATTCGGTCATCAATACTTTGATATAGGCTCGTAAGCCTGTCACTAGAAAAATCTATCATAAGATATGGCGTAAATATCTTTATTGGTGTGAATCCCAGGGTTACTCATGGAGTAAAGTTAGGATTCCCAGGATTCTGTCTTTTCTCCAAGAAGGATTGGAGAAAGGGTTATCAGCAAGTTCCTTAAAGGGACAGATTTCTGCTTTGTCAATTTTGAATCACAAACATTTGGCAGATGTGCCAGATGTTCAGTCTTTTTGTCAGGCTTTATCCAGAATTAAGCCTGTATTTAGACCAGTTACTCCTCCCTGGAGTTTGAATTTAGTCCTTGGTGTTCTTCAAGGGGTTCCGTTTGAACCCATGCATTCCATAGATATTAAATTGTTATCTTGGAAAATTTTGTTTTTGGTTGCTATTTCTTCTGCTTGAAGAGTTTCGGAGCTTTCAGCCGTTCAATGTGATTCGGCTTATCTTATATTTCATTCTGATAAGGTGGTTTTGCGTACCAAACCTGGATTTCTTCCTAAGGTTGTTTCAAATAAGAATATTAATCAGGAAATTGTTGTTCCTTCCTTGTGTCCTAATCCTTCTTCCAAGAAGGAGCGTCTGTTACATAATCTGGACGTGGTCCTTGCCTTGAAGTTTTACTTGCAGGCAACCAAGGATTTCTGTCAATCATCTTCATTATTCATTGTTTATTCTGGAAAGCGTAGGGGTCAGATAGCAACGGCTACCTCTCATTCTTTTTGGCTGAGGAGTATCATCCGCCTGGCATATGAGACTGCTGGTTAGCAGCCTCCTAAAAGAATTAGGGCTCATTCTACTAGGGCTGTGGCTTCCACATGGGCCTTTAAAAACGATGCTTCTGTTGAACAGATTTGTAAGGCTGCGACTTGGTCATCCCTTCATACTTTTCCAAATTTTACAAATTTGATACTTTTGCTTCTTCTGAGGCTGTTTTTGGGAGGAAGGTTCTTCAAGCATTGGTGCCTTCCGTTTAGGTCTCTGTCTTGTCCCTCCCGTTTCATCCGTGTCCTGTAGCTTTGGTATTGTATCCCACAAGTAAGGATGAAATCCGTGGACTCGTCGTATCTTGTAGAAGAATAGGACATTTATGCTTACCTGACCTGTCATTTTAAGACAGATTATATTTTATTTTTACAACTTCAGTCACCTCTGCACCTTTTAGCTTTTCCTTTCTCTTCCTAAACCTTCGGTCGAATGATTGGGGGTGGAGGGAAGGGAGGAGCTATATATACAGCTCTGCTGTGGTGCTCTTTGCCACTTCCTGTTAGCAGGAGGATAATATCCCACAAGTAAGGATGAAATCCGTGGACTCGTCATATCGTAGAAGAAATCAATTTATCAGGTAAGCATAAATTTCCTTTTTGCTTTAAATGTTGTTTTTTCTCTTAAATTTGGAAGATGTTTCAAACTGTTCCTGTCTCAGAAAAACACTGTTGGAATCCGGCTGACTGATATCAGTTCTACCAAAGCTAAGTACATTTATTGTAATGTTATGGAGATTATATTTTCAGCTGTGGTTTGTAATAAGTTATCATGATAAACTTTTACATGCAGAGATTATGTCCATCAGTGATAATGCATTGCCTGTTGCTATTCTTTTAACATCTAATGTACAAGATATACCTGTGAATTTATAAGAATATTTTTCTGATTCTATTCAGAAGCCTTTGGCTGCCATCCCGCCTTCTAATAAATGTAAAGGTCTTTTTTAAACTTCTCATAAAGTTGATGACATTTCAAATGACCATTAACATACTGAATTATCCTTCTCTGATGAGGATCTATCTGATTCAGAAGATCCTTCATCAGATATTGACACTGACAAATCTACTTATTTATTTAAAATGGAGTACATTCATTCTTTGTTGAAGAAGTGTTGATCATATTGGATATTGAAGAGACTAGTCCTCTTGATTTTAAAGCTAGTAAACATTTACATTCTGTTTATAAACCTCCTGTGGTTATTTCAGAGGTATTTCCAGTTCCTGATGCAATTTCTGATATAATTTTTAAGGAATGGAATAGGCCTGGTACTTCTTTTATTCCTTCTTTAAGGTTTTAAAAATTGTATCCTTTGCCAGCAGTTAGATTGGAGTTTTGGGAAAAGATCCCCAAAGTTGGGGCTATCTCTACTCTTGCTACTATTCCTATGGAAAATAGTATTTCTTCTATAAGGTAGGACGAGTCCACAGATTCATCCTTTACTTGTGGGATATTATCCTCCTGCTAACAGGAAGTGGCAAAGAGCACCACAGCAGAGCTGTCTATATAGCTCCTCCCTTAGCTCCACCCCCCAGTCATTCTCTTTGCCTACTCTAAGTACTAGGAAGGGTAAAGTGAAAGAGGTGATAAAATATTAGTTTTTAATTTCTTCAAGCAAGAGTTTTTTGTTTTAAATGTACCGGTGTGTACTATTTACTCTCAGGAAGAAGATGGATGAAGACTTCTGCCTGGAGGATGATGATCTTAGCATTTGTAACTAAGATCCACTGCAGTTCCCACAGAGGCTGAGGGGTACAGGAAACTTCAGTGTGAGGAACGTTTTCATGCTATACAGCAATGAGGTATGTTCAGTCATTTTTTCTGGAGAGACTGTGTATTTCAGAAAGGCTGACAGTATCCCCATGAGGGTAAGGGTAAGCAGTAATCCTAAGAGCTATAGAAGGGCATTACTAAGCTTGAATAAGGGGCTAATTAAAAAATGGTTGACACTCAGTTTTTGAATGTTTGTGGGCAAACGTTTTGTGAACTGGGAGTGCTGTTAAACGTTTTTTCTCTTGTAAGGTGTATCCAGTCCACGGATTCATCCTTTACTTGTGGGATATTCTCCTTCCCAACAGGAAGTAGCAAAGAGAGCACACAGCAGAGCTGTCCATATAACTCCTCCTCTAGCTCCACCCCCCAGTCATTCTCTTTGCCGGCTCTAAGCAATCGGAAGGGTAAAGTGAATGTGGTGTTAGAAATGTAGTTTTTATTTTCTACAAGCAAAAGTTTATTTTAAATGGTACCGGTGTGTACTATTTACTCTCTAGCAGAAAGGAGATGAAGAGTTCTGCAGGGAGGAAGATGATTTTAGCATGTTGTAACTAAAATCCACTGCTGTTCCCACATAGGACTGAGGAGTGCAAGAAAACTTCTGTTGGGGGGAACGGTTTGCAGGTTAGGCTGCAATAAGGTATGTTCAGTCATTTATTTCTAGACAAGACTGTGATAATGCTAGAAAAGACTGATAATATCCCCATGAGGGAAGGGTAAGCTGTATTCAGAGACTAAGTATGGAATTGCAAGCTTACATAAAAGGGCTAGTTTATGCTGGTTGACACTACTTAATGGCAAACGGTTTTTATTGAAAAATTTCGTTTTTTGAGACACTTTGAAGGTTCCTTTGGGTTTCTTTCAGGGGTTGTTACCCACATGGCTTTTATTAAAACACTTAGGAGTGTTTCTTTAGGCCTCACAGCACCGGAGTAAGGTGGGAGGGGCCTAATTTTGCGCCTCAGATGCGCAGTTATATTTGACTAAAAGTTCAGGCTGTTTCACATGGAGGGTCCTGCTGCAGTTTGAGGGCCTATAAGAAGCTTTTTCCCCACAAATCTGGTTCCTAAGGGCAGGTAGGGCCACAGCGGAGCTGTGGCAAGGTGCTGAAGTTGTTTTAACCGGTTTGTTGGCTTACTGTCGATCCGGTTTGGGCATTAAGGGGTTAATCGTTTTTGAAAAGAAAAACAAGAGAGGCGCCAAACATAAAGCAGTATCGTCAGAACAATGGGCCAGGAGCCCCCCCCTGTGTGCAGGATATACTCACAAAGGCAGCGGCACACGTACTGTGCCTGTTGAAGCGGATCGGGACTGTTCAGAGTCACCCGACGGACACACACAGGAGCCGGTACACGTGATCTCTGGATATCCAATTGCAGACCACTTCACCTGTCGCGTCCGGATTAACGGTAGCTCACTGGGAATAAGTAATTTCGGTCTCAACCAGGAGAGACACTGATGTTGGATAGAAATTGCACCGGGGCAATAATTGACAGGTAGCAAGGTGACTCAAATAAAAAGGTTTATTCAGATAAAAACAATCACAGCAACGCGTTTCTCAGCAGAATTGCCGTTTCATCAGGCTGTATCAGTGACTACATAATCACACCTTTTATACCTTGCTACACCTGTCTAAATTGGCGGATATAACATGAAATTCCTGTCTGACTAATCTTTAACTATTTAAAAGCTGTTCACATTGAAATACAATGGTTAAAAATTAAAATTTAAAATCCTTACATTTCTTAACTATAATTAAAAAGATATAATCAACTGTCGATTGATACTTATTATATACATTAGAATAACATTATATTAACAATATACAAAGTAAAAGCATTGGTACATTTATAAATCTATTGGCTACCACACCACCATCAATTCATATTCACACTGATTTTTAAACATTTAATATTTATATAAGTGGTATCCACTGATGACTATGGTATAAAAATATAATTTGGGTGGTAACATGAGGGTGATCATATGAATTAACTGGTCGGTCTTGTGGATATATATAGAAGTGGTATATTTTATTGACAAATTAAAATACGGGTTAGAATTAGGTGTAAAGGGGGTCAGGAACAAACAGATGGCATTAGCACTAGAATGTGTGGCCCCATTGGTAATATATAGCAGGAAAAAGTGGTCCCAACAATATGGGAGAAGATTGAGATATGATGGAGGGACCCCAACATCAAGGGAGATAGGAATATATCACACAGGAACCCCAACAATAAGGGGAATACCTATACAATAACAATAACAAAAGGCAGAAGGAGACCCCCTGCTCAAAAGGCTGCCAAATCTATATTAAGATTCAAGCCATTTGGATGAAGAGTTCTAAGGGTATGTATCCAGTAGGTCTCCCTCTGTCTAAGTCTGGACAATCGATTATATAGATGTGATACTGGAATATGTTCAATGGGACATATACTGAAGCAATTACGATTACCATTATGATGGAGATTGCAATGTCTGGGAACACTGTGATTTTTATAGTTCTTTTTCATGTTCCTCATATGTTCGGACCATCTAATACTGAGGCGTCTACAGGTTCTACCTACGTACTGGACTAATGCTTTAGGTACATACTGTAAAAATTTCGAAAAGTTTGCTGCATTTTTCTCCAACATAGGTGTGTCCGGTCCACGGCGTCATCCTTACTTGTGGGATATTCTCCTCCCCAACAGGAAATGGCAAAGAGCCCAGCAAAGCTGGTCACATGATCCCTCCTAGGCTCCGCCTTCCCCAGTCATTCTCTTTGCCGTTGTACAGGCAACATCTCCACGGAGATGGCTTAGAGTTTTTTGGTGTTTAAATGTAGTTTTTATTCTTCAATCAAGAGTTTGTTATTTTAAAATAGTGCTGGTATGTACTATTTACTCTGAAACAGAAAAGAGATGAAGATTTCTGTTTGTAAGAGGAAAATGTTTTTAGCAACCGTTACTAAAATCGATGGCTGTTTCCACACAGGACTGTTGAGAGGAATTAACTTCAGTTGGGGGAAACAGTGAGCAGACTTTTGCTGCTTGAGGTATGACACATTTCTAACAAGACTTGGTAATGCTGGAAGCTGTCATTTTCCCTATGGGATCCGGTAAGCCATTTTTATTAAATAAGAATAAAGGGCTTCACAAGGGCTTTAAAGACTGGTAGACATTTTTCTGGGCTAAAACGATTGATTTATAAGCATTTTTAATAGTTTATAGCTTTGAGGAGTTATTTTATTCTTGGGAATTATGTTGAATAACCGGCAGGCACTGTATTGGACACCTTTTTCTCTGGGGGCCTTCTCTAATCATAGGCAGAGCCTCATTTTCGCGCCACTAATGCGCAGTTGTTTTTGGGAAGCAAGGCATGCAGATGCATGTGTGAGGAGCTCAGATACATAGAAAAAGCTTACTGAAGGCGTCATTTGGTATCGTATTCCCCTCTGGGCTTGGTTGGGTCTCAGCAAAGCAGATACCAGGGACTGTATAGGGGTTAAATATAAAAACGGCTCCGGTTCCGTTGTTTTAAGAGTTAAAGCTTTCAAATTTGGTGTGCAATACTTTTAAGGCTTTAAGACACTGTGGTGAAATTTTGGTGAATTTTGAACAATTCCTTCATACTTTTTCACATATTCAGTAATAAAGTGTGTTCAGTTTAAAATTTAAAGTGACAGTAACGGTTTTATTTTAAAACGTTTTTTGTACTTTGTTATCAAGTTTATGCCTGTTTAACATGTCTGAACTATCAGATAGACTATGTTCTGTATGTGAGGAAGCCAAGGTTCCTTCTCATTTAAATAGATGTGATGTATGTGACAAAAAATTTAGAGAAAATGATGCCCAAGATGATTCCTCAAGTGAGGGGAGTAAGCATGGTACTGCATCTTCCCCTCCTTTGTCTACGCCAGTCTTGCCCACACAGGAGGCCCCTAGTACATCTAGTGTGCCAATACTCCTTACTATGCAACAATTAACGGCTGTAATGGATAATTCTATCAAAAACATTTTAGCCAAAATGCCCACTTATCAGCGAAAGCGCGACTGCTCTGTTTTAGAAAATACTGAAGAGCATGAGGACGCTGACGATAATGGTTCTGACATGCCCCTACACCAGTCTGAGGGGGCCAGGGAGGTTTTGTCTGAGGGAGAAATTTCAGATTCAGGGAAAATTTCTCAACAAGCTGAACCTGATGTGATTACATTCAAATTTAAATTGGAACATCTCCGCGCTCTGCTTAAGGAGGTGTTATCTACTCTGAATGATTGTGACAATTTGGTCATTCCAGAGAAATTATGCAAGATGGACAAGTTCCTAGAGGTCCCGGGGCCCCCCGAAGCTTTTCCTATACCCAAGCGGGTGGCGGACATTGTAAACAAAGAATGGGAAAGGCCCGGCATACCTTTTGTCCCTCCCCCTATATTTAAGAAATTGTTTCCTATGGTCGACCCCAGAAAGGACTTATAAGACAGTCCCCAAGGTCGAGGGGGCGGTTTCTACTCTAAACAAATGCACTACTATCCCTATAGAAGATAGTTGTGCTTTCAAAGATCCTATGGATAAAAAATTAGAGGGTTTGCTTAAAAAGATGTTTGTTCAGCAAGGTTACCTTCTACAACCAATTTCATGCATTGTTCCTGTCACTACAGCAGCGTGTTTCTGGTTCGATGAACTAGAAAAGTCGCTCAATAAAGATTCTTCTTATGAGGAGATTTTGGACAGAATTCATGCTCTTAAATTGGCTAACTCTTTTACTTTAGACGCCACTTTGCAATTGGCTAGATTAGCGGCGAAAAATTCGGGGTTTGCTATTGTGGCGCGCAGAGCGCTTTGGCTAAAATCTTGGTCAGCGGATGCGTCTTCCAAGAACAAATTGCTTAACATACCTTTCAAGGGGAAAACGCTGTTTGGCCCTGACTTGAAAGAGATTATTTCAGATATCACTGGGGGTAAGGGCCACGCCCTTCCTCAGGATAGGTCTTTTAAGGCTAAAAATAAACCAAATTTTCGTCCCTTTCGCAGAAACGGACCAGCTCCAAGTTCTACATCCTCTAAGCAAGAGGGTAATACTTCTCAAACCAAGCCAGCCTGGAGGCCAATGCAAGGCTGGAACAAAGGTAAGCAGGCCAAGAAACCTGCCCCTGCTACCAAGACAGCATGAGATGTTGGCCCCCGATCCGGGACCGGATCTGGTGGGGGGCAGACTTTCTCTCTTCGCTCAGGCTTGGGCAAGAGATGTACTGGATCCTTGGGCGCTAGAAATAGTCTCCCAAGGTTATCTTCTGGAATTCAAGGAGCTACCCCCAAGGGGGAGGTTCCACAGGTCTCAATTGTCTTCAGACCACATAAAAAGACAGGCATTCTTACATTGTGTAGAAGACCTGTTAAAAATGGGAGTGATTCATCCTGTTCCATTAGGGGAACAAGGGATGGGATTCTACTCCAATCTGTTCATAGTTCCCAAAAAAGAGGGAACATTCAGACCAATCTTAGATCTCAAGATCCTAAACAAATTTCTCAAGGTTCCATCGTTCAAAATGGAAACTATTCGGACAATTCTTCCTACCATCCAGGAAGGTCAATTCATGACCACGGTGGATTTAAAGGATGCGTATCTACATATTCCTATCCACAAGGAACATCATCGGTTCCTAAGGTTCGCCTTTCTGGACAAGCATTACCAGTTTGTGGCACTTCCATTCGGATTAGCCACTGCTCCAAGAATTTTCACAAAGGTACTAGGGTCCCTTCTAGCGGTGCTAAGACCAAGGGGCATTGCAGTAGTACCTTACTTGGACGACATACTGATTCAAGCGTCGTCCCTACCACAAGCAAAGGCTCATACGGACATTGTCCTGGCCTTTCTCAGATCTCACGGGTGGAAAGTGAACGTAGAAAAAAGTTCTCTATCTCCGTCAACAAGAGTTCCCTTCTTGGGAACAATAATAGACTCCTTAGAAATGAGGATTTTTCTGACAGAGGCCAGAAAATCAAAACTTCTAAGCTCTTGTCAAGTACTTCATTCTGTTCTTCTTCCTTCCATAGCGCAGTGCATGGAAGTAATAGGTTTGATGGTCGCGGCAATGGACATAGTTCCTTTTGCGCGAATTCATCTGAGACCATTACAACTGTGCATGCTCAGTCAGTGGAATGGGGATTATACAGACTTGTCTCCGACGATACAAGTAGATCAGAGGACCAGAGATTCACTCCGTTGGTGGCTGACCCTGGACAACCTGTCACAGGGGATGAGCTTCCGCAGACCAGAGTGGGTCATTGTCACGACCGACGCCAGTCTGGGAACCCCTGAAAGCTCAGGGTCTTTGGTCTCGGGAAGAATCTCTTCCCCCGATAAATATTCTGGAACTGAGAGCGATATTCAATGCTCTCAAGGCTTGGCCTCAGCTAGCAAAGGCCAAATTCATACGGTTTCAATCAGACAACATGACGACTGTTGCGTATATCAACCATCAGGGGGGAACAAGGAGTTCCCTGGCGATGGAAGAAGTGACCAAAATCATTCAATGGGCGGAGACTCACTCCTGCCACTTGTCTGCAATCCACATCCCAGGAGTGGAAAATTGGGAAACGGATTTTCTGAGTCGTCAGACATTTCATCCGGGGGAGTGGGAACTCCATCCGGAAATCTTTGCCCAAATAACTCAATTGTGGGGCATTCCAGACATGGATCTGATGGCCTCTCGTCAGAACTTCAAGGTTCCTTGCTACGGGTCCAGATCCAGGGATCCCAAGGCGACTCTAGTAGATGCACTAGTAGCACCTTGGACCTTCAATCTAGCTTATGTATTCCCACCGTTTCCTCTCATCCCCAGACTGGTAGCCAGGATCAATCAGGAGAGGGCATCGGTGATCTTGGTAGCTCCTGCGTGGCCACGCAGGACTTGGTATGCAGACCTGGTGAATATGTCATCGGCTCCACCATGGAAGCTACCTTTGAGACAGGACCTTCTTGTTCAAGGTCCGTTCGAACATCCGAATCTGGCCTCACTCCAACTGACTGCTTGGAGATTGAACGCTTGATTTTATCAAAGCGAGGGTTCTCAGATTCTGTCATTGATACTCTTGTTCAGGCCAGAAAGCCTGTAACTAGAAAAATCTACCATAAAATATGGAAAAAATATATCTGTTGGTGTGAATCTAAAGGATTCCCATGGAACAAGATAAAAATTCCTAAGATTCTATCCTTTCTTCAAGAAGGTTTGGAGAAAGGATTATCTGCAAGTTCTTTGAAGGGACAGATTTCTGCCTTATCTGTTTTACTTCACAAAAAGCTGGCGGCTGTGCCGGATGTCCAAGCTTTTGTCCAGGCTCTGGTTAGAATCAAGCCTGTTTACAAACCTTTGACTCCTCCTTGGAGTCTCAATTTAGTTCTTTCAGTTCTTCAGGGGGTTCCGTTTGAACCCCTACATTCCGTTGATATCAAGTTATTATCTTGGAAAGTTTTGTTTTTGGTTGCAATTTCTTCTGCTAGAAGAGTTTCAGAGTTATCTGCTCTGCAGTGTTCTCCTCCTTATCTGGTGTTCCATGCAGATAAGGTGGTTTTGCGTACTAAACCTGGTTTTATTCCGAAAGTTGTTTCTAACAAAAACATTAACCAGGAGATAGTCGTGCCTTCTTTGTGTCCGAATCCAGTTTCAAAGATGGAACGTTTGTTGCACAATTTGGATGTAGTTCGTGCTCTAAAATTCTATTTAGATGCTACAAAGGATTTCAGACAAACATCTTCCTTGTTCGTTGTTTATTCTGGTAAAAGGAGAGGTCAAAAAGCAACTTCTACCTCTCTCTCTTTTTGGCTTAAAAGCATCATCAGATTGGCTTATGAGACTGCCGGACGGCAGCCTCCTGAAAGAATCACAGCTCATTCCACTAGGGCCGTGGCTTCCACATGGGCCTTCAAGAACGAGGCTTCTGTTGATCAGATATGTAAGGCAGCGACTTGGTCTTCACTGCACACTTTTACTAAATTTTACAAATTTGATACTTTTGCTTCTTCTGAGGCTATTTTTGGGAGAAAGGTTTTGCAAGCCGTGGTGCCTTCCATCTAGGTGACCTGATTTGCTCCCTCCCATCATCCGTGTCCTAAAGCTTTGGTATTGGTTCCCACAAGTAAGGATGACGCCGTGGACCGGACACACCTATGTTGGAGAAAACAGAATTTATGTTTACCTGATAAATTACTTTCTCCAACGGTGTGTCCGGTCCACGGCCCGCCCTGGTTTTTTAATCAGGTCTGATGATTTATTTTCTTTAACTACAGTCACCATGGTATCATATGATTTCTCCTATGCAAATATTCCTCCTTTACGTCGGTCGAATGACTGGGGAAGGCGGAGCCTTGGAGGGATCATGTGACCAGCTTTGCTGGGCTCTTTGCCATTTCCTGTTGGGGAGGAGAATATCCCACAAGTAAGGATGACGCCGTGGACCGGACACACCGTTGGAGAAAGTAATTTATCAGGTAAACATAAATTCTGTTTTTACTGTTTTGCAAAATTGTGTGCCTTTTTTATATCTAAAAAGGCACAGTAACGTTTTTTTCAAAGTGTTTTTACTTGATTAAAGTGATTTCTAAGCCTGTTTGTCTTACTACTAGTCTGTTAAACATGTCTGACACCAAGGAAAATCCTTGTTCAATGTGTTTAGAAGCCATGGTGGAACCCCCTCTCAGAATGTGTCCCACTTGTACTGATATGTCTATACACTTTAAAGAACATATTGTTGCACATAAAAATGTGGCCCAAGATGATTCTCAGATAGAAGGTAATGAGGTTAGCCCGTTAACCTCTCCCCAAGTGTCACAACCAGTTACGCCCGCTCAAGCGACGCCTAGCACCTCTAGTGCGTCTAACTCTTTTACCTTGCAAGACTTGGCGGCAGTTATGAGTAATACCCTCTTGGTGTTTTTATCTAAACTGCCCGTGTTACCTGCAAAGCGTGATAGCTCTGTTTTAAGAACAGATTGAGCATTCTGACGCTTTAGTAGCCGTATCCGATATACACTCACAACGCTCTGAAATGGGGGCGAGGGATGTGCTGTCTGAGGGAGAAATTTCCGATTCAGGAAAGGTTGCTCCTCAGACAGATTCAGATACGTTGGCTTTTAAATTTAAACTAGAACACCTCCGCTTATTGCTCAGGGAGGTATTAGTTACTCTGGATGACTGCGACCCTTTGGTGGTTCCAGAGAAATTGTGTAAAATGGACAAGTACCTAGAAGTTCCTGTTTACACTGATGTGTTCCCGGTCCCTAAGAGGATTGCGGATATCGTTACTAGGGAGTGGGATAGACCAGGTATTCCGTTTGTTCCCCCTCCTGTTTTTAAGAAAATGTTCCCCATATCTGACCCCATGCGGGACTCGTGGCAGACGGTCCCTAAGGTGGAGGGGGCTGTTTCTTCACTTGCTAAACGCACAACCATACCAATTGAAGACAGTTGTGCTTTTAAATACCCTATGGATAAAAAATTAGAGGGTTTACTTAAGAAAATTTTTGTTCAACAAGGTTTTCTTCTCCAACCTATTGCATGCATTGTTCCTGTAACTACTACAGCTGCTTTCTGGTTCGAGGCGCTGGAAGATGCGCTCCAGACGGAGACCTCATATGAGGACATTATGGACAGAATTAAGGCTCTTAAGCTGGCTAATTCTTTTATCACAGATGCCGCTTTCCAACTAGCTAAGTTAGCGGCAAAGAATTCATGTTTCGCAATTTTAGCGCGCAGGGCGCTATGGCTAAAGTCCTGGTCGGCTGATGTGTCGTCAAAATCCAAACTCTTGAACATCCCTTTCAAAGGAAAGACCCTCTTCGGGCCTGAATTGAAAGAGATTATTTCAGAAATCACTGGGGGAAAAGGCCATGCTCTCCCTCAGGACAAGTCCTATAAGATAAAGAACAAACAAAATAATTTTCGTTCCTTTCGGAATTTCAGGAGCGGCCTCGCTTCATCCTCCCCTACTACAAAGCAAGAGGGTAATGCTTCACAACCCAGGCCAGCCTGGAAACCTTACCAGGGCTGGAACAAGGGTAAACAGGCCAAGAAGCCTGCAGCTGCCTCCAAGACAGCATGATGGGGTAGCCCCAGATCCGGGACCGGATCTAGTAGGGGGCAGACTCTCTCTCTTCGCTCAGGCCTGGGCAAGAGACGTACACGATCCCTGGGCCTTAGAGATTGTATCCCAGGGATATCTTCTAGAATTCAAGGACTCCCCTCCAAGGCGAAGGTTCCACATTTCTCGTTTGTCTACAGACCAGACAAAGAAGGAGGCGTTCTTACGCTGTGTAGAAGACCTACATACAATGGGAGTGATCCACCCGGTTCCAATTGCGGAACAAGGGCTTGGGTTTTACTCAAACCTGTTTGTGGTTCCCAAGAAAGAAGGAACTTTCAGACCAATCCTGGATCTCAAAATTCTAAACAAATTCCTAAGAGTCCCATCATTCAAGATGGAGACCATTCGGACAATCTTACCAATGATCCAGGAGGGTCAATATATGACTACCGTGGATCTAAAGGATGCTTATCTGCACATTCCTATCCACAAAGATCATCACCAGTCTCTCAGGTTCGCCTTTCTGGACAATCATCAGTTTGTGGCTCTTCCATTTTGGGTTGGCCACTGCTCCCAGAATTTTCGCAAAGGTGCTAGGGTCCCTTCTGGCGGTACTAAGACCGCGGGGCATAGCAGTGGCGCCTTATCTAGATGACTTCTTAATTCAGGCGTCGACTTTCCAAAGAGCCAAGTCTCACACGGAAATTGTAGTGGCCTTTCTGAGGTCTCACGGGTGGAAGGTGAACATCAAAAAGAGTTCTCTCTCCCCCCTCACAAGAGTTCCCTTCCTAGGAACCCTAATAGACTCGGTAGAAATGAAAATATTTCTGACAGAGGTCAGAAAGTTAAAACTCTTAACTACTTGCCGAGCTCTTCATCCCATTCCTCGGCCATCTGTAGCTCAGTGCATGGAGACAATTGGACTAATGGTAGCGGCACTGGACATAGTCCCTTTTGCACGGATACACCTCAGACCACTGCAACTATGCATACTCAAACAGTGGAATTAAGGATTATGCAGATTTGTCTCCTCAAATACAGTTGGACCAGGGGACCAGAGATTCTCTTCTCTGGTGGTTGTCTCAGGATCACCTGTCTCAGGGAATGTGTTTCCGCAGACCAGAGTGGATCATCGTAACGACCGACGCCAGTCTGTTGGGCTGGGGTGCAGTCTGGGACTCCCTGAAAGCTCAGGGCTTATGGTCTCAGGAAGAAGCTCTTCTCCCGATAAACATTCTGGAACTGAGGGTGATATTCAACGCGCTTCAGGCATGGCCTCAGCTAGCTGCGGCCAAATTCATCAGATTTCAGTCGGACAACATCACAACTGTAGCTTACGTCAATCATCAAGGCGGAACAAGGAGTTCCCTAGCAATGATGGAAGTAACCAAAATAATCAGATGGGCGGAGGATCACTCTTGCCATCTCTCAGCAATTCACATCCCAGGAGTAGACAACTGGGAGGCGGATTTTCTAAGTCGTCAGACTTTTCACCCGGGGGAGTGGGAACTCCACCCGGAGGTATTTGCCCAGCTGACTCAGCTATGGGGCACTCCAGAATTAGATCTGATGGCGTCCCGTCAGAACACCAAACTTCCTCTTTACGGGTTCAGGTCCCGGGATCCCCAGGCGGTGCTGATAGATGCTCTAGCAGCACCTTGGTCCTTCAATCTGGCCTATGTTTTTCCACCGTTTCCTCTCCTCCCTCGCCTGGTTGCCAGAATCAAGCGGGAGAGGGCTTCAGTGATTCTAATAGCACCTGCGTGGCCACGCAGGACCTGGTATGCAGACCTAGTGGACATGTCATCTGTGCCACCATGGACACTACCAATGAGACAGGACCTTCTAATACAAGGTCCTTTCAAACATCCAAATATAATTTCTCTGCGTCTGACTTCTTGGAGATTGAACGCCTAATTCTATCAAAGCGTGGTTTCTCTGAGTCGGTTATTGATACCCTGATTCAGGCTAGAAAGCCTGTCACCAGGAAAATCTACCATAAGATTTGGCGAAAATATATTTTTTGGTGCGAATCCAAGGGTTACTCGTGGAGTAAGGATAGGATTCCCAGGATTTTGTCCTTTCTCCAAGACGGATTGGAGAAAGGATTGTCAGCTAGTTCCTTAAAGGGACAGATATCTGCTTTGTTTATTCTTTTTCACAAACGTCTGGCAGAGGTACCAGACGTTCAAACGTTTAGTCAGGCTTTAGTCAGAATCAAGCCTGTTTATAGACCTGTGACTCCGCCATGGAGTCTGAATTTAGTTCTTTCAGTTCTTCAAGGGGTTCCGTTTGAACCTTTACATTCCATAGATATTAAGCTTTTATCTTGGAAAGTTTTGTTTTTGATAGCTATCTCTTCTGCTCGAAGAGTTTCAGAGTTATCTTCTTTACAGTGTGATTCACCTTACCTGGTGTTCAATGCAGATAAGGTAGTTTTGCGTACCAAACCCGGTTTTCTTCCTAAGGATGTGTCTAATAAGAATATTAACCAGGAAATTGTTGTTCCTTCTCTGTGTCCTAATCCTTTGTCGAAGAAGGAACGTCTGTTACACAATCTTGATGTGGTTCGTGCTTTATAGTTCTATTTACAAGCAACTAAGGATTTCAGACAAACAACTTCTTTGTTTGTTATCTATTCTGGTAAGAGGAGAGGTCAGAAGGCGACCGCTACCTCTCTTTCCTTTTGGCTGAAAAGCATCATCCGTTTGGCCTATGAGACTGCTGGCCAGCAGCCTCCTGAAACAATTACTGCTCATTCTACCAGAGCAGTGGCTTCCACATGGGCTTTTAAAAATGAGGCTTCTGTTGAACAGATTTGTAAGGCAGCGACTTGGTCTTCGCTGCATACTTTTTCCAAATTTTACAAATTCGATACTTTTGCGTCTTCGGAGGCTATTTTTGGGAGACAGGTTTTACAAGCAGTGGTGCCTTCCGTTTAAGGTACCTGTCTTGTTCCCTCCCTTCATCCGTGTCCTAAAGCTTTGGTATTGGTATCCCACAAGTAAAGGATGAATCCGTGGACTGGATACACCTTACAAGAGAAAACAGAATTTATGCTTACCTGATAAATTTATTTCTCTTGTGGTGTATCCAGTCCATGGCCTGCCCTGTCATTTTAAGACAGGTGGTTTTTATTTTTAAACTACAGTCACCACTGCACCCTATGGTTTCTCCTTTTTCTTCCTAACCTTCGGTCGAATGACTCGGGGGTGGAGCTAGAGGGGGAGCTATATGGACAGCTCTGCTGTGTGCTCTCTTTGCCACTTCCTGTTGGGAAGGAGAATATCCCACAAGTAAAGGATGAATCCGTGGACTGGATACACCACAAGAGAAATAAATTTATCAGGTAAGCATAAATTCTGTTTTTTTGGGCAATATTGTTTTGTGGCACTTTATTGAGGGTACACTTGGCTTATTTTTTGGGTCTCAGACCCACATGGCTAGTTTAAAACCGCTCTGGTGCGGTTCTTTGAGGCTGTAAAGACATCGAGTGATGGGCGGGGCCTATTTCCGCGCCTCAGATGCGCAGTTTTCTCTCAGCAAGCTCCGACTCCTGAGGGCCCTTGTGGATGTTTTGGGCCAAATCGAAGCTTTAACCCCATATTTACAATCCCTAAGGCCACAGCAGGGCTGTGGCAAGGTGATGGGGGTGTTTTTTCCGGTTTTTGGCCTTATTTTCAATCTGGTTTGCACAATAAAGGGTTAAATGTTAAATTTTCTTGTGGGGCAAACTTAACTACACATATTGAGTCTGCTATCAAAAATTTGAAAAATTTGGTGTATTTTAAAGCAGTTTTGCAGAACGTGTATGCTTTTTTTTCTCTTAAAGGTGCAGTACCGTTTTTTTTTAAATTGTTATTTTTTTCACTAAATATAGTGTTTTCATGCTTGTTTGTGGTCATTACTAGCCTGTTCAACATGTCTAACATTGAGGAAGGTCAATGTTCAATATGTTTAGAAGCCATTGTGGAACCCCCACTTAGGATGTGTCCCTCATGCACTGAAAGGTCAATAAATTGCAAAGAACATATTTTAGCTACTAAAAGTATGTCGCAGGATGATTCTCAGTCAGAAGGGAATCAGGTTATGCCATCTAATTCTCCCCAAGTGTCACAACCATTAACGCCCGCACAAGCGACGCCAAGTACTTCTAGTGCGTCTAATTCTTTCACCCTGCAAGATATGGCCGCAGTTATGAATACTACCCTCACAGAGGTTTTATCTAAGCTGCCTGGGTTGCAGGGGAAGCGCAGTAGGTCTGGTGTGAGAATAAATGCTGAGCCCTCTGACGCTTTATTAGCCATATCCGATGTACACTCACAATGTTCTGAGTTGGGGGTGAGGGATTTGCTGTCTGAGGGAGAGACTTCTGATTCAGGAAAGATGTTCCCTCAGACTGACTCAGATATGACGGCTTTTAAATTTAAGCTAGAACACCTCCGCTTGTTGCTCAGGGAGGTTTTAGCGACTCTGGATGATTGTGACCCTATTGTAGTTCCAGAGAAATTGTGTAAAATGGGCAGATTTCTAAAGGTTCCTGCCTACACTGATGTTTTTCTGGTCCCTAAGAGGATTTCGGACATTGTTACTAAGGAGTGGGATAGACCAGGCATTCCGTTCGCTCCCCCTCCTACTTTTAAGAAAATGTTTCCCATATCAGACACCATGCGGGACTCGTGGCAGACGGTCCCTAAGGTGGAGGGAGCTATTTCTACCCTGGCTAAGCGTACAACTATACCTATTGAGGACAGTTGTGCTTTCAAAGATCCTATGGATAAAAAATTAGAGGGTCTGTTAAAGAAGTTGTTTATTCATCATCAGGGTTTTCTTCTACAACCTATAGCGTGCATTGTTCCTGTAACTACTGCAGCTGCTTTTTGGTTTGAGACTCTGAAGGAGGCTCTTCAGGTTGAGACCCCGTTAGATGATATTATGGATAGAATGAGGGCTCTCAAGCTAGCTAATTCTAGCTAATTAGCGGCAAAGATTTCAGGTTTTGCCATTTTAGCGCGTAGAGCGTTATGGCTTAAATCCTGGTCTGCTGATGTGTCATCAAAATCTAATCTTTTAGCCATCCCTTTCAAAGGTAAGACCCTATTCAGGCCTGCACTGAAAGAGATCATTTCAGACATCACTGGAGGGAAAGGCCATGCCCTTCCTCAGGATGAGACTAATAAGATGAGGACCAAACAAAATAATTTTCGTTCCTTTCTAAACTTCAAGGGTGGTCCCTCTACCTCTTCCCCTGCTGCAAAATCAGAGGGGAATTTTGCTCAATCCAAGTCAGTCTGGAGATCTAACCAGACTTGGAACAAAGGTAAACAGGCCAAGAAGTTTGTTGCTGCCACCCAGACAGCATGAAGGGGTAGCCCCCGATCCGGGACCAGATTGAGTAGGGGGCAGACTTTCTCTCTTTGCTCAGGCAATGGAAAGTGGGAAGGAGTGGGATAAGTGCTCTGGGAGGAGCAAACCTAAAATAGTGAAATGTAATAATATTAAAATTTTTATAAATTTTTAAAAAAAAATTATATATTTTTTAACTAAATTAATCAAGATGTTGAATATATGTGTGTGGAAAAAAAGTACCAATAGTGACGAAAAAAAATGTCAATTTAATATAAAATAAAATAAATAAACATCAACAAAGTATACAAATTAAACATATAACATATGATAAAATATAATTCAGAAGACTCATATGAATCTAAGATGCCGGCATCAAAGAGATAGAATGTTAACCTATATGAAATTCATAACCTTTTAAAATAGCGGTTGCTAAGTTAAAAACAACAATACACAAAAAGACTTGATTTTGCTATAAATGTGCTGAGGCAGTCCAATCTTATGGGCACTTAATGAAAGTGAAAAAATGAGTAATAAAACAGATCTGTGGTCAATAACAACAAACCAGCAGCTTGTGTTTGTGTCCGTTAGAGACTATGAAGCGTGTGATCCGTGAGTGATGACGTCACGTCATGTGACTAGTTGTACTGGTCCAATAGTATCCAAACAATATAGTGTAGCTTTATATTTGAAAAATGTGTATACCAGTAAAAAAAGGAGAAAATAAAATGTCAAACTTTTCCGTAACAAAAGAGATACTTGCAAGTAACAGGTCGCTGTCCTCCAATCTCTCCCGTGGGAGAAAAGCAAATCGGCTGTTTTCCAAAAAGCAACAATGTAGATGAAATGAAAACAAGTGTCCGTTTTTTTTCTTTCTGAACTCCAAGTTGATAGAAATTCCTTGTAAGGTGCTCTTTATTCAGCAGTCCTTTAGATAGATAGTAATGTTGTAACTAAAACCAGAGGTAACTTGCAGGCATACAGGAATTATTCATATATCCAGCTCAGATATTATGAGCCAGAAATGAACCTGTTATTTGTGCCGCCGTGGAACCAGGTGAGATAGAATGGAGCTCTGTGGATATTTACACTTATGAACGCCGCACACAGGAATTATTCATATATCTTACTCTGCTTGAATTGTAGAGCTCGAAATGAACCTGTAATGTGCAGGGTGGAAGAATAAGTGTGTTTCTCTTAGTAACTGTAAGCAAATCTACGCGTTTCGGCAGAGTTACCTGCCTTTATCAAGATGCTTACAGGATGTGACAAGGAGCCTTATATAGGGAGAGAGTGTGGGTGTATCAATTAGGATATGGGCGTGTTAATAATTAACCCTTTGTTGAACGGGTTATAGATAAGATATTTAACTCCTATCTATATATAAGTATAAATAGAATCATAAGTAATTATAATGTATAATATTTTTCAGTTATATAAATAGCGGTTTATAAAAATCAAAATAAACAATATTAACAATATATAGAAATGCACAATGTATATAAAAGATTATTATAACTGTATAAACATACCCAATTGTGTATGTTTTGAATGGCTAAAAAATCAAGCAAAAAAAGTACCTTCAATACTCTATTGGGTATACCCCAAAATTGAAAACAGTTTAGATCCCCCTGGTGGATTTCAGCAAAGTGTTTGTAGAGTATTGTTTTGGTATTTGCATGCTCTATGTTCAAAATGTTTTCTCTCATACGATCCCTTAATATTCTGCTGGTTTGGCCAATGTAAAATAAATCACAAGAACATTTAATACAATAAATTACATTAGAGTCACTGCATTTAATAGTATCTTTTATATGAAAAGTGATTAGGTTGTCAGTAGATGTGATCTCTTTAATTTTATTACTATGTTTGCAGGATTTGCATTTAATGCAAGGAAAAAAAACAAATATTTTTTCTTTTCTTAGATCTCTATCAATATAATTAGTATTGGTTCCTTTGAATTCACTAGATGCCAAATAACTTTTTAGATTTTTTGCCTTTTTGAATACAAGGTCAGGATGCTTTTTTTTCTGATCCTGAGTAACTGACTTTTGGGAATATTTTCCTTCCACTTCTTGAGGTGGCAACTTTTATGATGGATGAAATTATTCGAATCAATGGTTTTAAAATATGTTTTAGTTTTGATCTTATTATCCACAATTTCCACCTCAATATCCAGAAAATGAAGTGATTTCATACTATGTTCATGTGAAAAAGTAAGACCTAAATTATTGGTATTGATATCTTCCAGGAATATTTCTAGAATTTCATGATCTCCTCTCCAGACCAGGAAGATATCGTCAATATATCTTTTATAGAGCACAAGGTTCGCTCCCCATTGGCCACTGGATAAAAAAGACTCTTAAAAAAAACCCATAAATAAATTGTCATAGCTGGGAGCGAACCTTGTGCCCATTGCCGTCCCCCTGGTCTGGAGGAAGAATTCATTGTTGAACATGAAACTGTTGTTCTTGAGGATAAATTCTATGCTATCTAAAATAAATTTGTTTTGTTCATACAGTAGGTTTTCATCTTTATCTAAATAATGGGCAATGGCTTTTAATCCTAAATGATGATCTATATTGGTATAAAAGGAATTAACGTCACACGTTACCATAGTATAATTGTTTTTCCATTCAATCTCGTTCAGTATGTTTAGAAAATGGGTGGAATCTTTAAGGTATGACGGTAGCTGTATAACGTAATTTTGAAGAAAGTAGTCTACATATTGTGAAAGATTTGAAGATATTGAATCAATTCCAGAAATAATAGGACGTCCAGGGGGTTTATTAAGATGTTTATGAATTTTTGGTAAAAAATAAAATGTGGGATTTTTAGGATGGTTGATTTGTAAAAAATTGAATTCTGAATCTGTTAGAACTCCTAATGTTTTTGCTTTGTCTAATAGAGTATTTAGCTTCTTTTTTTGAGAATCAATTGGGTTATGTTTAAGTTTAGTATATGTGGTATTGTCAAGTAGAAGTCTGTAGGCTTCTTCCAGATAATATTGTACATCCATAATTACAATACCTTCACCCTTATCTGCTTGTTTGATTATGATTTCCTTATTTTCTTGTAGTAATTTTAGTGTCTTGCGTTCTTCAGGTTTCAGGTTTTCTTTATCTTTGATATTAGTATCTAATTTATCTAGATCCTCTTTGACTTTACATTCAAAACTTTTAATGAAATCTCCCTTATCATGAGTGGGGTAAAAAGTAGACTTTTCTTTTCAAATTGGAGTGTAGATAATTACTTGGTTTATTAATTGTTCTAGTTTGAGGAGTGGATAGAAAGTATTTTTTAAGAGTTAATTTACGGACATATTGATTAACATTTATGAGGGTTTCAAACTTGTTCATTTTACAAGTCGGTGCAAATGTGAGACCCTTTTTTAAAACAGATTTTTCTTCTACACTTAGTGTATGTTTACTAAGGTTGAATATCCCTGTATTCTGATTGGTATATGAATTGTCTATCTGAGTCTTTTTTGTGGATTTTCTCCCTCTTCGCCCTCTCTTTCTCTTTTCCCTTTTGGTGTTCCCCAAATGGAAATATTTTTTTGATGTCCTGTGTGTTGTGGGGTTGTGCCTAAAAAATGACCATTACTTGTATGTGTCTGGCCATTTTCTGACCATTCTTGAATGTCTCTTAGTGGTTCAAAATTATTGGAGAGGGGAATCCTCCAATTGTTAGTATTAGTTCTTTCTCTATAATTAGAATTTGTGTAGTGTGATATGTTTGGTTCCATATTGTTCCGTCTGTTATACTGTGGTTTGAAATATGTGTCCTCATTAAATCTATTGTTATTGTGTCTATCATTGCGATCATTATTTCTATAAGTGTGACCATGATGTTGGTTTTGTGCTCTATAGTCATAGTCATTTCTATCATTATAGAATCTCCTATTATGACTGAAGTGTTGAAAGTTTCTATTTGTTTGTCTCCTATTTGGAGTATTATCAAATGTTGGTCGATCATTATAAGTATAGGGTCTATTTGAATAATTATTGGTTCTTATTTTGTTGGAGTTATAGGCACTATGTGCATTATTTTGTTCTTTATTGTAAACAGGTTTATTTTCTTTCCCTATTTTATGTTTGCTGAAAATAGATACCATTGTATTGGTATTAGTTTTTTCAGTTGTAACTATTGTGGAAGATGAACAGGGGATGATATCATTGTCATCCTCAATAGTAGATGAAAGTTTAGGGATATTTTCATTTACATTTATATTTTTATAATCTTCTATATCTCTATTGAGTGTTATTTTTTCCTTCTAATAGCATCTGTTTAAATTCAGTGATATTTTTCATCATAATTTGTTGTTTAGTTTTGAATTCTTTGTCATTATTAAATGGTTTCAATTTTTCTTTGAATACCTCGATTTCGTTTTTTATTTTAATCAGTGAGCCATCTCTAGATTTGATTAATACTTTAAGTAGACCTAGTGATGCATTTTCTAAAATGCTATACCATTCTGTCGACAATTCCTCACTAAATTCAAAAGTGCAATCTTTTTTAATCTGAGTCCTCTAGGGACCATTTTAGAATCAATATATTTTTGTGTATATGAGAGTTCTACCGAGTGTTTAATTTCTTTTAAGAGGGTGTCTTCTAGGTCCTTACAAGTACTATGTAAGTCAATAGTGTCATGTGATAGTGATTTATGTGATTCAAAATCTTTGATCTGAATTTCTGAGAGAATGTTTTCTCTAAATGAGAATAATTCCATTGTAGAAAGTAATGGTGTGATATTTTATGTGGTAAGTTACGTGAATACGTGGGTAGAAAAGCTACTACTAACACCTAGAGATTAAAAGATATAGAACAAGGAGGGGGTGGTGTGAGTGCTAACTAGTAAGGTGTAAGCTTTAATCCCTAAATAGTCTAATATAATCTCCAAATATAGACTTAAACAGGCAATGGAAAGTGGGAAGGAGTGGGATAAGCACTCTGGGAGGAGCAAACCTAAAATAGTGAAATGTAATAATATTAAAAATTTTATACATTTTTTAACTAAATTAATCAAGATGTTGAATATATGTGTGTGGAAAAAACGTACCAATAGTGACGAAAAAAAATGTCAATTTAATATAAAATAAAATAAATAAACATCAACAAAGTATACAAATTAAACATATAACATATGATAAAATATAATTCAGAAGACTCATATGAATCTAAGATGCCGGCATCAAAGAGATAGAATGTTAACCTATATGAAATTCATAACCTTTTAAAATAGCGGTTGCTAAGTTAAAAACAACAATACACAAAAAGACTTGATTTTGCTATAAATGTGCTGAGGCAGTCCAATCTTATGGGCACTTAATGAAAGTGAAAAAATGAGTAATAAAACAGATCTGTGGTGAATAACAACAAACCAGCAGCTTGTGTTTGTGTCCGTTAGAGACTATGAAGCGTGTGATCCGTGAGTGATGACGTCACGTCATGTGACTAGTCGTACTGGTCCAATAGTATCCAAACAATATAGTGTAGCTTTATATTTGAAAAATGTGTATACCGGTAAAAAAAGGAGAAAATAAAATGTCAAAACTTTTCCGTAACAAAAGAGATACTTGCAAGTAACAGGTCGCTGTCCTCCAATCTCTCCCGTGGGAGAAAAGCAAATCAGCTGTTTTCCAAAAAGCAACAATGTAGATGAAATGAAAACAAGTGTCTGTTTTTTTCTTTCTGAACTCCAAGTTGATAGAAATTCCTTGTAAGGTGCTCTTTATTCAGCAGTCCTTTAGATAGATAGTAATGTTGTAACTAAAACCAGAGGTAACTTGCAGGCATACAGGAATTATTCATATATCCAGCTCAGATATTATGAGCCAGAAATGAACCTGTTATTTGTGCCGCCGTGGAACCAGGTGAGATAGAATGGAGCTCTGTGGATATTTACACTTATGAACGCCGCACACAGGAATTATTCATATATCTTACTCTGCTTGAATGGTAGAGCTCGAAATGAACCTGTAATGTGCAGGGTGGAAGAATAAGTGTGTTTGTCTTAGTAACTGTAAGCAAATCTACGCGTTTCGGCAGAGTTACCTGCCTTTATCAAGATGCTTACAGGATGTGACAAGGAGCCTTATATAGGGAGAGAGTGTGGGTGTATCAATTAGGATATGGGCGTGTTAATAATTAACCCTTTGTTGAACGGGTTATAGATAAGATATTTAACTCCTATCTATATATAAGTATAAATAGAATCATAAGTAATTATAATGTATAATATTTTTCAGTTATATAAATAGCGGTTTATAAAAATCAAAATAAACAATATAAACAATATAGAAATGCACAATGTATATAAAAGATTATTATAACTGTATAAACATACCCAATTTTGTGTGTTTTGAATGGCTAAAAAATCAAGCAAAAAATGTACCTTCAATACTTGACTTATACTCTATTGGGTATAGTTTATATGTTTATATAAAAGTGGTTATATGTTTATATAAAAATGGTTAAACTTTAGGTGATATTTACTACATAATGACATATATTCAACATCTTTGATTAGATGATACAAATAAAGGGAGTGCAATAATTTTGTAAAAATGAATGGAGTAATGATAGTTCTAGATCAACTAGAAGTGATCAGAGAGACATAATTGTTTATTATGTATTTCCAGAGTACTATAATTAGTGATAGGATTGATTATACATATTAGATGTTACATATAGGGTGTTATGTTTATATTTGCTGCCATATTTATATAATTGAGTTTAAATCGAATGAGCTATTTAATCCTAGTGGATAAAATATCACACCATTACTTTCTACAATGGAATTATTCTCATTTAGAGAAAACATTCTCTCAGAAATTCAGATCAAAGATTTTGAATCACATAAATCACTATCACATGACACTATTGACTTACATAGTACTTGTAAGGACCTAGAAGACACCCTCTTAAAAGAAATTAAACACTCGGTAGAACTCTCATATACACAAAAATATATTGATTCTAAAATGGTCCCTAGAGGACTCAGATTAAAAAAAAGATTGCACTTTTGAACTTAGTGAGGAATTGTCCACAGAATGGTATAGCATTTTAGAAAATGCATCACTAGGTCTACTTAAAGTATTAATCAAATCTAGAGATGGCTCACTGATTAAAATAAAAAACGAAATCGAGGTATTCAAAGAAAAATTGAAACCATTTAATAATGACAAAGAATTCAAAACTAAACAACAAATTATGATGAAAAATATCACTGAATTTAAACAGATGCTATTAGAAGGAAAAAATAACACTCAATAGAGATATAGAAGATTAAAAAATATAAATGTAAATGAAAATATCCCTAAACTTTCATCTACTATTGAGGATGACAATGATATCATCCCCTGTTCATCTTCCACAATAGTTACAACTGAAAAAACTAATACCAATACGATGGTATCTATTTTCAGCAAACATAAAATAGGGAAAGAAAATAACCCTGTTTACAATAAAGAACAAAATAATGCACATAGTGCCTATAACTCCAACAAAATAAGAACCAATAATTATTCAAATAGACCCTATACTTATAATGATCGACCAACATTTGATAATACTCCAAATAGGAGACAAACAAATAGAAACTTTCAACACTTCAGTCATAATAGGAGATTCTATAATAATAGAAATGACTATGACTATAGAGCACAAAACCAACATCATGGTCACACTTATAGAAATAATGATAGACACAATAACAATAGATTTAATGAGGACACATATTTCAAACCACAGTATAACAGACGGAACAATATGGAACCAAACATATCACACTACACAAATTCTAATTATAGAGAAAGAACTAATACTAACAATTGGAGGATTCCCCTCTCCAATAATTTTGAACCACTAAGAGACATTCAAGAATGGTCAGAAAATGGCCAGACACATACAAGTAATGGTCATTTTTTTAGGCACAACCCCACAACACACAGGACATCAAAAAAATATTTCCATTTGGGGAACACCAAAAGGGAAAAGAGAAAGAGAGGGTGAAGAGGGAGAAAATCCACAAAAAAGACTCAGATAGACAATTCATATACCAATCAGAATACAGGGATATTCAACCTTAGTAAACATACACTAAGTGTAGAAGAAAAATCTGTTTTAAAAAAGGGTCTCACATTTGCACCGACTTGTAAAATGAACAAGTTTGAAACCCTCATAAATGTTAATCAATATGTCCGTAAATTAACTCTTAAAAAATACTTTCTATCCACTCCTCACACTAGAACAATTAATAAACCAAGTAATTATCTACACTTCAATTTGAAAGAAAAGTCTACTTTTTACCCCACTCATGATAAGGGAGATTTCATTAAAAGTTTTGAATGTAAAGTCAAAGAGGATCTAGATAAATTAGATACTAATATCAAAGTTAAAGAAAACCTGAAACCTGAAGAACGCAAGACACTAAAATTACTACAAGAAAATAAGGAAATCATAATCAAACAAGCAGATAAGGGTGGAGGTATTGTAATTATGGATGTACAATATTATCTGGAAGAAGCCTACAGACTTCTACTTGACAATACCACAAATACTAAACTTAAACATAACCCAATTGATTGGAGACAAAGCAAAAACATTAGGAGTTCTAACAGATTCAGAATTCAATTTTTTACAAATCAACCATCCTAAATATCCCACATTTTATTTTTTACCAAAAATTCATAAACATCTTAATAAACCCCCTGGACGTCCTATTTCTGGAATTGATTCAATATCTTCAAATCTTTCACAATATGTAGACTACTTTCTTCAAAATTAAGTTATACAGCTACCGTCATACCTTAAAGATTCCACCCATTTTCTAAACATACTGAACGAGATTGAATGGAAAAACAATTATACTATGGTAACGTGTGACGTTAATTCCTTATATACCAATATAGATCATCATTTAGGATTAAAAGCCATTGCCCATTATTTAGATAAAGATGAAAACCTACTGTATGAACAAAACAAATTTATTTTAGATAGCATAGAATTTATCCTCAAGAACAACAGTTTCATGTTCAACAATGAATTCTTCCTCCAGACCAGGGGGACGGCAGTGGGCACAAGGTTCGCTCCCAGCTATGCCAATTTATTTATGTTTTTTTTGAAGAGTCTTTTTTATCCAGTGGCCAATGGGGAGCGCACCTTGTGCCTCTATAAAAGATATATTGACGATATCTTCCTGGTCTGGAGAGGAGATCATGAAATTCTAGAAATATTCCTGGAAGATATCAATACTAATAATTTAGGTCTTACTTTTTCACATGAACATAGTATGAAATCACTTCATTTTCTGGATATTGAGGTGGAAATTGTGGATAATAAGATCAAAACTAAAACATATTTTAAAACCATTGATTCGAATAATTTCATCCATCATAAAAGTTGCCACCTCAAGAAGTGGAAGGAAAATATTCACAAAAGTCAGTTACTCAGGATCAGAAAAAACTGTTCAGATTTAGAATCATATGATTTACAATCAAATATCCTATTAAACAGATTTACTGAGAAAGGTTACAGTCAGAAAAAAATCAAAAACACCATGTTATCGATTAGAGAAATTGATAGATCCAGTTTACTAAAAAACAATACTAACAAAAATAAAAATAAAAATTCATATGAAACAAACATTACTTCCACTATTCACATTTTTGTTCCATTTATCACAGAGTATAATGCTCAACATAATGAGATTAGAGCCATTCTAAACAAACACTGGCACTATATTGAAAAAGATCCTATATTAGGTACAAAAGTTAAAAAGCATCCTGACCTTGTATTCAAAAAGGCAAAAAATCTAAAAAGTTATTTGGCACCTAGTGAATTCAAAGGAACCAATACTAATTATATTGATAGAGATCTAAGAAAAGAAAAAATATTTGTTTTTTTTCCTTTCATTAAATGCAAATCCTGCAAACATAGTAATAAAATTAAACAGATCACATCTACTGACAACCTATTCACTTTTCATATAAAAGATACTATTAAATGCAGTGACTCTAATGTAATTTATTGTATTAAATGTTCTTGTGATTTATTTTACATTGGCCAAACCAGCAGAATATTAAGGGATCGTATGCGAGAACACATTTTGAACATAGAGCATGCAAATACCAAAACAATACTCTACACTTTGCTGAAGTCCACCAGGGGGATCTAAACTGTTTTCAATTTTCGGGTATAAAAAAAGTAAAAATGGGGTATAAAAAAGTAAAAATGAATCATAGAGGTGGCAATATGGAAAAGATGCTTCTCAAAAAAGAAGCAGAGTTAATTTTTAAATTCAAAACAATATATCCACTAGGATTAAATAGCTCATTCGATTTAAACTCAATTATATAAATATGGCAGCAAATATAAACATAACACCCTATATATAACATCTAATATGTATAATCAATCCTATCACTAATTATAGTACTCTGGAAATACATAATAAACAATTATGTCTCTCTGATCACTTCTAGTTGATCTAGAACTATCATTACTCCATTCATTTTTACAAAATTATTGTACTCCCTTTATTTGTATCATCTGATCAAAGATGTTGAATATATGTCATTATGTAGTAAATATCACCTAAAGTTTAACCATTTTTATATAAACATATAACCACTTTTATATAAACATATAAACTATACCCAATAGAGTATAAGTCAAGTATTGAAGGTACTTTTTTTGCTTGATTTTTTAGCCATTCAAAACATACACAATTGGGTATGTTTATACAGTTATAATAATCTTTTATATACATTGTGCATTTCTATATATTGTTAATATTGTTTATTTTGATTTTTATAAACCGCTATTTATATAACTGAAAAATATTATACATTATAATTACTTATGATTCTATTTATACTTATATATAGATAGGAGTTAAATATCTTATCTATAACCCGTTCAACAAAGGGTTAATTATTAACACGCTCATATCCTAATTGATACACCCACACTCTCTCCCTATATAAGGCTCCTTGTCACATCCTGTAAGCATCTTGATAAAGGCAGGTAACTCTGCAGAAACGCGTAGATTTGCTTACAGTTACTAAGAGAAACACACTTATTCTTCCACCCTGCACATTACAGGTTCATTTCGAGCTCTACAATTCAAGCAGAGTAAGATATATGAATAATTCCTGTGTGCGGCGTTCATAAGTGTAAATATCCACAGAGCTCCATTCTATCTCACCTGGTTCCACGGCGGCACAAATAACAGGTTCATTTCTGGCTCATAATATCTGAGCTGGATATATGAATAATTCCTGTATGCCTGCAAGTAACCTCTGGTTTTAGTTACAACATTACTATCTATCTAAAGGACTGCTGAATAAAGAGCACCTTACAAGGAATTTCTATCAACTTGGAGTTCAGAAAGAAAAAAACGGACACTTGTTTTCATTTCATCTACATTGTTGCTTTTTGGAAAACAGCTGATTTGCTTTTCTCCCACGGGAGAGATTGGAGGACAGCGACCTGTTACTTGCAAGTATCTCTTTTGTTACGGAAAAGTTTTGACATTTTATTTTCTCCTTTTTTTACCGGTATACACATTTTTCAAATATAAAGCTACACTATATTGTTTGGATACTATTCGACCAGTACGACCAGTCACATGACGTGACGTCATCACTCACGGATCACACGCTTCATAGTCTCTAACGGACACAAACACAAGCTGCTGGTTTGTTGTTATTGACCACAGATCTGTTTTATTACTCATTTTTTCACTTTCATTAAGTGCCCATAAGATTGGACTGCCTCAGCACATTTATAGCAAAATCAAGTCTTTTTGTGTATTGTTGTTTTTAACTTAGCAACCGCTATTTTAAAAGGTTATGAATTTCATATAGGTTAACATTCTATCTCTTTGATGCCGGCATCTTAGATTCATATGAGTCTTCTGAATTATATTTTATCATATGTTATATGTTTAATTTGTATACTTTGTTGATGTTTGTTTTATTTTATATTAAATTTACATTTTTTTTCGTCACTATTGGTACTTTTTTCCCACACACATATATTCAACATCTTGATTAATTTAGTTAAAAAATGTATAAAATTTTTAAAAAATGTATATAATTTTTAATATTATTACATTTCACTATTTTAGGTTTGCTCCTCCCAGAGCGCTTAAGTCTATATTTGGAGATTATATTAGACTATTTAGGGATTAAAGCTTACACCTTACTAGTTAGCACTCACACCACCCCCTCCTTGTTCTATCTCTTTGCTCAGGCTTGGGCAAGAGATGTTCAGGACTCGGGGGCTTTAGAAATCGTAACCCAGGGGTATCTTCTAGATTTCAAAGATTCTCCTCCAAGGTAGAGATTCCATCTTTCTCAATTGTCTGCAAACCAGACATAAAGAGATGCGTTCTTACGCTGTGTAAAAGACCTATATACCATGGGAGTAATCCGCCCAGTTCCGAAAGCAGAATAGGGTTAGGGGTTTTACTCCAATCTGTTTGTGGTTCCCAAAAAAGAGGGAACCTTCAGACCAATTTTAGATCTCAAGATCCTAAACAAATTCCCAAATTCTTTCAAGATGGAGACCATTCGGACTATTTTACCAATGATCCAGGAGGGTCAATATATGACCACCGTGGACTTAAAGGATGCGTATCTACATATCCCTATCCACAAAGATCATCACCAGTTCCTCAGGTTTGCCTTTCTGGACAAGCATTACCAGTTTGTGGCTCTTCCCTTCGGGTTGGCCACAGCTCCCAGAATTTTCACAAAGGTGCTAGGGTCCCTTGTGGCGGTTCTAAGGCCGTGGGACATAGCAGTGGCGCCTTATCTGGACGATATCTTAATTCAGGCGTGGACTTACCAACTAGCCGAGTCTCACATGGACATCGTGTTGGCTTTTCTAAGATCTCACGGGTGGAAGGTGAACGTAAAAAAGAGTTCACTTATTCCTCTCACAAGAGTTCCATTCCTGGGAACTCTGATAGATTCGGTGGACATGAAAATTTTTCTGACGGAGGTCAGGAAATCAAAGCTCTAACCACCTGCCGAGCTCTTCATTCCATTCCTCGGCCGTCTGTGGCTCAGTGTATGGAGGTAATCGGACTAATGGTAGCGGCAATGGACATAGTTCCGTATGCTCACTTGCATCTCAGACCACTGCAACTATGCATGCTCAAACAGTGGAATGGGGATTATGCAGATTTATCTCCTCAGATAAATCTGGATCAAGAGACCAGAGACTCTCTTTTTTGATGGTTGTCGCAGGATCATCTGTCCCAGGGAATATGTTTCCGCAGGCCAGCGTGGGTCATAGGGACGACGGACGCCAGCCTATTAGGCTGGGGTGCAGTCTGGAATTCCCTGAAAGCACAGGGTTTGTGGACTCAGGAGGAGGCTCTCCTCCCGATAAATATTCTAGAGCTGAGAGCGATATTCAACGCGCTTCAGGCGTGGCCTCAGCTGGCTTCGGCCAGATTCATAAGATTCCAGTCGGACAATATCATGATTTCAGCATATATCAATCATCAGGGGGGAACAAAGAGTTCTCTAGTGATGATAGAGGTTTCCAAAATAATTCGATGGGCAGAGACTCACTCTTGCCATCTATCAGCAATCTATATCCCAGGAGTGGAGAACTGGGAAGCAGATTTTCTATGTCGTCAGACTTTTCATCTGGGGGAGTGGGAACTCCATCCGGAGGTGTTTGCACAATTGATTCAGCAATGGGGCACACCAGAATTGGATCTGATGGCGTCTTGTCAGAACGCCAAACTTCCTTGTTACGGGTCCAGGTCAAGGGATCCTCAGGCAGTACTGATAGATGCTCTAACAGTACCCTGGTTGTTCAACCTGGCTTATATGTTTCCACCATTTGCTCTCCTTGCTCGTTTGATTGCCAGAATCAAACAGGAGAGAGCTTCGGTGATTTTGATAGCACCTGCATGGCCACGCAGGACTTGGTATGCAGACCTGGTGGACATGTCATCTCTTCCACCATGGACTCTGCCACTGAGACAGGACCTTCAGATTCAAGGTCCGTTCCAGCATCCAAATCTAGTTTCTCTGCGGCTGACTGCTTGGAGATTGAACGCATGATTTTATCCAAGCGGGGTTTTTCAGAGTCGGTCATAGATACCTTGATTCAGGCTCGAAAGCCAGTCACTAGGAAAATTTATCATAAGATATGGCGTAAATATCTTTATTGGTGCGAATCCAAAGGCTACTCATGGAGTAAGATCAGGATTCCTAGGATTTTGTCTTTTCTCCAAGAAGGATTGGAGAAGGGGCTATCAGCTAGTTCCTTAAAGGGACAGATATCTGCTTTATCAATTCTACTACACAAGCGTCTGGCGGATGTTCTAGACGTTCAGTCGTTCTGTCAGGCTTTAGTTAGAATCAAGCCTGTGTTTAAACCTGTTGCTCCGCCATGGAGTTTGAATTTAGTTCTTAAAGTTCTTCAAGGGGTTCCGTTTGAACCTATGCATTCCATAGATATTAAGCTTCTATCTTGGAAAGTTCTGTTTTTAGTTGCTATCTCTTCGGCTAGAAGAGTTTCTGAACTATCTGCATTGCAATGCGACTCGCCTTATCTTGTTTTCCATGCTGATAAGGTGGTTTTGCGTACCAAACCGGGATTCCTTCCTCAGGTTGTTACTAATAGGAATATCAATCAGGAAATTGTTGTTCCTTCCGTTGTCCTAATCCTTCCTCTAAGAAGGAGCGTTTGTTGCACAACTCGGACGTGGTTCGTGCTTTGAAGTTTTACTTACAAGCAACTAAGGATTTCCGTCAAACATCTTCTTTGTTTGTTGTCTATTCTGGAAAACGTAGAGGTCAAAAAGCTACGGCTACCTCTTTCTTTTTGGCTGAAAAGCATCATCTGTTTGGCATACGAGACTGCTGGACAGCAGCCTCCTGAAAGGATTACAGCTCACTCTACTAGAATGGTGGCTTCCACATGGGCTTTTAAAAATGATGCTTCTGTTGAACAGATTTGTTAGGCTGCGACTTGGTCTTCGCTTCATACCTTTTCCAAATTTTCCAAATTTGATACTTTTGCTTCTTCGGAGGCTATTTTTGGGAGAAAAGTTCTTCAAGCAGTGGTTCCTTCTGTTTAACCATCTGTCTTGTCCCTCCCATTCATCCGTGTCCTGTAGCTTTGGTATTGTATCCCACAAGTAAAGGATGAATCCGTGGACTCGTACCTTATAGAAGAAAAGTAAATTTATGCTTACCTGATAAATTAATTTCTTCTATGGTACGACGAGTCCACGGACCGCCCTGTCATTTTAAGACAGATAATATTTTTTGATTTTAAACTTCAGTCACCTCTGCATCTTTTAGTTTCTCCTTTTTCTTCCTGTACCTTCGGTCGAATGACTGGGGGGTGGAGCTAAGGGAGGAGCTATATAGATAGCTCTGCTGTGGTGCTCTTTGCCACTTCCTGTTAGCAGGAGGATAATATCCCACAAGTAAAGGATGAATCCGTGAACTCGTCGTACCATAGAAGAAATTAATTTATCAGGTAAGCATAAATTTACTTTTATTTTAAAGATCCTTCAGATAGGAAACTTGTATCTTATATAAGGAAAGTTAATTTATTTTCAGGTCCTTTTCTTAGGCCTGCAATTTATTTGGCTGATGTTGCAGCTGCTTTAACTTTTTGGTTGGAAACTTTAGCGCAACAAGTATCGGATCATGATTTGTCTAGCATTGTTAACTTGATTCAACATGCTAATATTTTCATTTATGATGCCATTTTTTGATATTATCAAAATGTATGTTTAATCTATGTCTTTAGCTATTTTAGCTAGAAGAGCTTTGTGGCTTAAATCTTGGAATGCTGATATGATTTCTAAATCCAGATTTCTATTTTTTTCCTTCCAAGGTAATAAATTATCACAGTTGGATTCAATACTTTCAACTGTTACTGTGGGGAAGGGAGTTTTTTTGCCTCAGGATTAAGTTCTAAGGGTGAATTTTAAGCTTCTAACCGTTTTCGTTCTTAATTAGGAACTGAAACCTAACTCTTCCCCAAGGAATATGTTCCCAATTTGAAGCCTTCGTTAAATTGGAATAAATTTGAGCCATTTAGGAGATCAAAGCCAGCCCTCAAGTCCGCATGAAGGTGCGACCCTTATTCTAGCTCAGCTGGTAGGGGGCAGATTAAGATTTTTCTAAGTTGTTTGAATCAATTCAGTCCAAAGTCCTTAGATTCAGAATATTGTTTCTCAGGGGTACAGAATAGTATTCAGAGTAAGACCGCCTGTGAGAAGTTTTTTCTCTCACACATTCCAGCAATCTCAGTAAAAGCTCAGACTTTCCTGAAGTGTGTTTCAGACCTGGAGTAATCTGGCGTGATCATGCCAGTTCCGTTTCAGGAACGGGGTCTGGGGTTTTATTCAAAACTATTCATTGTCCCAAAGAAAGAAAATTCATTCAGACCAGTTTTGGAAATAAAAAATTTGAATTGACATATAAGAGTACCATCTTTCAGAATGGTGACTATAAGGTCTATTCTGCCTTTTGTTCAGCAAGGGTATTATATGCCTACAATAGACTTACAGGATGCATATCTTCATATTATGTTTCATCCAGATTATCAGTTTCTGAGATTCTCTTTTTTTAGACAAGCATTACCAATTTGTTGCTCTTCCATTCTGGTCTAGCGACAGCTCTAGGAATCTTTTCAAAGGTACTCTGTGTTTCTTTATTTGGATGATATCTTGGTACTTGTTCAGTCTTTACGTTCTGCAGAATCTCATACGAATCAACTTCTGTTGTTTCTTCAAAGACATGGTTGGAGGATCGATTTACCAAAAAGTTCCTTGATTCCTCAGACAAGGGTCATCTTTTTAGGTTTCCAGATAGATTGTGTCCATGTCTCTGGCTCTAACAGATAATAGACAATTTAAATTGGGTTCAGCTTGTCGCAACCTTCAGTCTCTATTATTTCCTTCAGTAGCTATGTGCATGGAAGTTTTAGGTCTCATGACTGCAGCATCGGACTCGATTCCCTTTGCTCGTTTTCATATGAGACCTCTCCAGCTTTGTATGCTGAATCAATGGTGCAGGGATTATTCTAGGATATCACAATTAATATCCTTAAATCCCAATATTCAACTATCTCTGATTTGTTGTTAGATCACCATCGTGGGTCTCTTTGGTTCTAGGGGTCTCTTTGGTTCATCCAACCTGGACTGTGATCACAACAGATGCAAGTCTTTTCAGGTTGGGGAGCTGTTTTGAGATTTCCGAACCCCTTGTGCTATCAGAGATCCCCAGAGGCGAGATTACCAATAAATATTTGGAATTTTTAGGGCTCTTCAGGCTTGGCCCCTGTTAAAGAGAAGACAATTTAATTGCTTTCAAGACAGACAATATCACAGCTGTGGCATATGTCAATCATCAGGGTGGGACTCACAGTCCCCTAGCTATGAAAGAAGTATCTCTAATACTTTTTCTTTTACAAGATATGACGAGTCCACGAATTTCATCCTTATAGGATATCGCCTCCTGGTCAGCAGGAAGTGGCAAAGAGCTCCACAGCAGAGCTGCATATATATATAAAGTGAGGAAGAGGTAAAGTGAGGTGTTTAGTATAAATTCTTCAATCAAGAATTTTTTGTTTTTAAATGGTGCCGAGTGTACTATTTTATTACAGAGCAGCTTCAGGCAGTCTTTTTAGGCTGTGGGAGCTGGTGGATTTTTGTCTCCACTGTGCCTCCCAGGATTGTGCTGCGTTGATGTACAAAATCTTAGAAAATCTTAACTAAGGCTTTTTCTGTCTCACAGTACCTCAGGAGGATATAAAAGGACACCTCTTGACACTGTGAAGGCTCAGCATCAAGGTAAGTGCAGTTCTTATTTTTCTGGGGAACAGAATCAGATGGACTGTATTTTTCTTATGCTGGGGATTGATATGTAAGTACAACAGTGACAGAACCAGACATTCTAGAGTTGAAGCGCTGGTATACATATATACATAATGTCATAAGGTACCAAGTTCTCTAAATTTAGAAATTGAGGTATTTGTGTTTTTACTTGCTAGACACTAAGGCGTGTGTACCTTGAAGCGCTAGGGAGTTTTGTGTGGGGGCTAACGTTATGAGGCTGGAGACACAAGGATTCACAGATTGCTGTACATTTATTCCGGAGTACATAGGAGTATTTTTTTCTCCGGTTAATGGCGGATTTTGTCTAATTTCACAGAGTGCGTTACGTTACGCCCACGAAGGGCAAAGCTAGACTTTGCGCGTTTTCATAGCGCAGTCAGTTAGTAATAGTGTGATCGTCAACAGTCTCTTGCCTGCTTTTCCGGATGCGTATGTAGTAATAGCTTGTTCCGGTCACAGGTTCAGGTAGGAACCGCAGCAGAGCTGCAGCAAGGGTGACAAAGCTTTTATTTATTTTTAAGTCTATGCTTTATTTTGGGGATTTGTACCAAGTCATAATACATGGTGTAAGAGGGAAGGTATGTATTAGAGCTTCTCCTTTGCTATATATGAAACTGATTAATTTGTCAGTTAAAGAAAAATAAAAAGAGACTCTCTTCTTTGGTGGTTGTCGCCGGATCATCTGTCCCAAGGGACGTGCTTCTGCAGACCTTCATGGGGGATAGGGACAACAGATGCCAGCCTACTTGTATGGGGGGCAGTCTGGAATTCCCTGAATACTCAGGGAGTATGGACTCAAGCAGAGTCTCTACTTCCCATAAATATTCTGGAGTTGAGAGCAATATTCAATGTGCTTCAAGCTTGGCCCCAATTGGCCTCGGCCAAGTTCATCCGATTTCAGTCGGACAACATCAAGACTGTGGCCTACATCAATCATCAGGGAGGAACAAGGAGTTCCTTGGCGATGACAGAAGTATCCAAGATAATTAGGTGGGCGGAGGCTCACTCGTGTTATGTGTCAGCAATTTACATCAAAGGAGTGGACAACTGGGAAGCAGATTTTCTCTTGTAAAGGTGTATCCAGTCTACGGGTTCATCCATTACTTGTGGAATATTCTCCTTCCCAACAGGAAGCTGCAAGAGGACACCCACAGCAGAGCTGTCTATATAGCTCCTCCCCTAACTGCCACCCCCAGTCATTATCTTGCAGCTCTCGACAAGAAAGGAAGTATCAAGAGAGATGTGGTGACTTAGTGTAAGTTTTACCTTCAATCAAAAGTTTGTTATTTTTAAACGGTACCGGCGTTGTTCTGTTTTTACTCTCAGGCAGAAATTGGAAGAAGACTTCTGCCTGGAGGTTTGATGATCTTAGCGGTTTGTAACTAAGGTCCATTGCTGTTCTCACACATAACTGAAGAGTATGGAAAGAAAACTTCAGTTGGGGGGACGGTCTGCAGATTGCCTTCTTTGAGGTATGTTCAGTATATTTTTTTCTAGAGAGAGGATAAGGTCTAGAAAATGCTGACAGTGCCTAGTATATTTAAGGTAAGCCTGATACAGTGATTTAACAACTGGGATCATGCTTGCAAAAAAGGATAATATTCATGTTAATACTTATATTACTTAGTGTAAAAACGTTTGCATGATTTATAAAAATAAAAATGTTTTTTCTCTGAGGGTGATAAATCTTTATTTGGGGCCTAGTTTCCACATGGCTTGTTAGATTACTCCTAGGAGTACTTTTTTAAGGCCCTCTGACTTTGAGTGCATGGTGGGAGGGGCCTATTTTCGTGCTCTAAATGAGCAGTTGATTTTCAGTCTGAGACATCCAGCTTCCCTGAAGGAGTCCTCTGGCTTATAGGACCTCTATAGAGGGTTTTATTCCTGCAAAAATCATATTTAAGGGCAGGTAGGAGCCACAGCAGAGCTGTGGCAGTGTGTTTGACTGTTTGTTAGCAGTTTTAACGTTTTTCTAATTCGTTTTTGGGCCTGAGGGGTTAATCATCCATTTGCAAGTGGGTGCAATGCTGCTATAGTCCCTTATATACACTGTAAAAATTTCATAAAGTTTACTACTTTTTATCACTGTTTTGCAGTTTATGTGGAAGTTGTTTTTTTTTTCTCTTAAAGGCACAGTACCGTTTTTATATTATTGCTTTTTTCACATTTATTAAAGTGTTTTCCAAGCTTGCTGGTCTCATTACTAGTCTGTTAAACATGTCTGACATAGAGGAAACCCCTTGTTCATTTTGTTTAGAAGCCATTGTGGAACCCCCTCTTAGAATGTGTACCAAATGCACTGACCTTTCTATAAGTTATAAAGACAATATTATGGCTTTTAAAGATTTATCACCTGAGGTTTCTGAGACTGACAAAAAGGAGGTTATGCCATCTAGCTCTCCCCACGTGTCAGAACCTATAACTCCAGCTCAAGGGACGCCAAGTACATCTAGCGCGTCCAATGCGTTTACCTTACAAAGACATGGCGGCAGTTATGAATCATACCCTCACAGAGGTATTGTCCAAACTGCCAGGGTTACAAGGAAAGCGAGACAGCTCTGGGGCTAGAACAAATACAGAGCTCTCTGAGACTTTAGTAGCTATGTCTGATATACCCTCACAATGTGCAGACGTTGAAGCAGGAGAGCTTCTATCTGTGGGTGACTTACACTGATTCAGGGAAGGCGTTACTTCAGTTTGACTCTGAAATGACAGCATTTAAATTTAAGCTTGAACACCTCCGCGTGTTGCTCAGGGAGGTTTTAGCGAGGTTTGGATGACTGTGACACCATTGTAGTCCCAGAGAAATTGTGTAAAATGTACAAATACTTTGCAGTGCCTGTTTACACTGACGTTTTTCCAATCCCTAAGAGGTTTTCAGAAATTATTACTAAGGAATGGGATAGACCAGGTGTACCGTTCTCTCCCCCTCCTGCTTTTAAAAAGATGTTTCCTATAGATGCCGCTACACGGGACTTGTGGCAAGACGGTCTCTAAGGTGGAGGGAGCAGTCTCTACCCTAGCTAAGCGTACAACTATTCCTGTCGAGGACAGTTGGGCTTTCCTAGATCCTATGGATAAAAGATTAAAGGGTTTCCTTAAGAAAATCTTTATACAACAAGGTTTAATTCTCCAGCCTCTTGCATGCATTGCCCCAGTCACTGCTGCAGCGTCTTCCTGGTTCGAGTCTCTGGAGGAGGCTCTACAGGTAGAGACCCCGTTGGATGATATCCTTGACAGGCTTAAAGCTCTTAAGTTAGCCAATTAATTTATTTCTGACGACATTTTTCATGTAACCAAGCTAACGGCTAAAAATTCAGGTTTTGCCATTCAGGTGCGTAGGGCGCTATGGCTTAAATCCTGGTCAGCTGATGTCACTTCAAAGTCTAAACTTCTCAATATCCCCTTCAAAGGGCAGACCCTATTTGGGCCTGGACTGAAGGAGATCATTTCTGATATTACTGGATGAAAAGGTCACGCCCTTTCCCAGGATAGGTCCAACAAGTTAAGGACCAAACAGACTAATTTTCGTTCCTTTCGAAACTTCAAGAGTGGCGAAGCTTCATCTTCCTCTTCAACTAAACAAGAGGGAAATTTTGCCCAGTCCAAGCCAGTCTGGAGACCTAATCAGGCTTGGAACAAGGGGAAACAGGCCAAAAAAGCCTGCTGCTGCCTCTAAGACAGCATGAAGGAGTAGCCCCCGATCCGGGACTGGATCTAGTGGGGGGCAGACTTTCTCTCTTCGCCCAGGCTTGGGAAAGAGACGTCCAGGATCCCTGGACTCTGGAGTTTGTTTCCCAGGGATATCTTGTGGATTTCAAAGCTTCCTCTCCAAAGGGGAGATTTCATCTCTCACAATTATCTGCAAACCAGATAAAGAGAGAGGCATTCTTACATTGTGTTCAAGACCTACTGGTTATGGGAGTGATCCACCCAATTCCAAAGGAGGAACAGGGGCAGGGCTTCTATTCAAATCTGTTTATAGTTCCCAAGAAAGAGGGCACTTTCAGACCAATCTTGGATCTCAAGATCCTAAACAAATTTCTTGGGGTCCCATCCTTCATGATGGAGACTATTCGAACCATCCTCCCTATGATCCAGGAGGGTCAATATATGACTACCGTGGATTTAAAGGATGCTTATCTACACATTCCGATACACAGGGATCATCATCAGTTTCTCAGGTTTGCCTTCCTAGACAGGCATTACCAGTTTGTGGCTCTTCCCTTCGGGTTAGCCACAGCACCAAGAATCTTTAAGAAGGTTCTACGGTACCTTCTGGCGGTTCTAAGGCCACGGGGTATAGCAGTGGCCCCTTACCTAGACGACATCCTGATACAGGCGTCGACTTTTCAAATCGCCAGGTCCCATACGGACATTGTTCTGGCATTCCTGAGGTCTCACGGGTGGAAGGTGAACGAAGGAAAGAGTTCTCTCTCCCCTCTCACAAGAGTTTCCTTCCTAGGAACTCTGATAGATTCAGTAGAAATGAAGATTTATCTGACAGAGGTCAGGTTGTCAAAACTTCTAACTTCCTGCCGTGCTCTTTATTCCACTTCTCGTCCGTCAGTGGCTCAGTGTATGGAGGTAATCGGATTAATGGAAGCGGCAATGGACATAGTTCCGTTTGCCCGCCTACATCTCAGATCACTAGATCACTGCAACTTTGCATGCTCAATCAGGGGAATGGGGATTACACAGATTTGTCCCCTCTACTAAATCTGGATCAAGAGACCAGGGATTCTCTTCTCTGGTGGCTATCTCGGGTCCATCTGTCCAAGGAATGAGTTTCCGCAGGCCAGAATGGACTATAGTAACGACAGATGCCAGCCTTCTGGTTTGGGGTGCAGTCTGGAATTCCCTGATGGCTCAGGGTTCGTGGACTCGGGAGGAGACCCTCCTTCCGGAAAACATTCTGGAACTAAGAGCAATATTCAATGCTCTTCAGGCTTGGCCTCAGCTAGCTGTGGTCAGGTTCATCAGATTTCAGTCGGAGAACATCACGACTGTAGCCTATATCAACCATCAGGGGGGAACAAGGAGCCCCCTGGCAATGTTGGAGGTTTCAAAGATAATTCTATGGGCAGAGGTTCACTCTTGCCATCTCTCAGCTATCCATATCCCAGGAGTAGAGAACTGGGAGGCGGATTTTCTAAGTCGGCAGAATTTTCATCCAGGGGAGTGGGAGCTCCATCCGGAGGTATTGCCCAGTTGATCCAACTATGGGGCAAACCAGAACTGGATCTCATGGCGTCTCGTCAGAACGCCAAGCTTCCTTGTTACGGGTCTAGGTCCAGGGATCCCAAGGCAGCGCTGATAGATGCTCTAGCAGCGCTCTGGTCCTTCAGCCTGGCTTATGTGTTTCCACTGTTTCCTCTGCTCCCTCGTCTGAGTGCCAAGATCAAGCAGGAGAGAGCTTTGGTGATCTTGATAGCCCCTGCGTGGCCACGCAGGACTGGGTATGCAGATCTGGTGGACATGTCATCCTTTTCACCATGGACTCTGCCGCTACGGCAGGACCTTCTACTTCAAGGTCCCTTCAAACATCCAAATCTAAATTCTCTATGTCTGACTGCTTGGAGATTGAACGCTTGATTCTATCAAAGCGTGGTTTTTCCGAATCGGTCATTGATACCTTAATTCAAGCTCGAAAGCCTATCACCAGGAAAATCTATCATAAGATATGGTGTAAATATCTTCATTGGTGTGAATCCAAGGGTTACTCATGGAGTAAGGTCAGGATTCCTAGGATATTATCTTTTCTCCAAGAAGGATTGGAGAAGGGATTGTCAGCTAGTTCCTTAAAGGGACAGATTTCTGCTCTGTCCTTTTGCACAAGCGTCTGGCTGAGGTTCCAGATGTTCAGGCGTTTTGTCAGGCTTTAGTTAGAATCAAGCCTGTGTTTAAACCTGTTGCTCCGCCATGGAGTTTAAATTTAGTTCTTAAAGTTCTTCAAGGGGTTCCGTTTGAACCTTTGCATTCCATAGATATTAAGCTTTTATCTTGGAAAGTTCTGTTTTTAGTAGCTATCTCCTCGGCTCGAAGAATTTCGGAGTTATCTGCTTTACAATGTGATTCCCCTTATCTGATTTTCCATGCAGATAAGGTAGTGTTACGTACCAAACCTGGGTTTCTTCCTAAGGTGGTATCTAATAAGAATATCAATCAGGAGATTGTTGTTCCTTCACTATGTCCTAATCCTTCTTCAAAGAAGGAACGTCTATTACACAATCTTGATGTGGTTCGTGCTTTAAAGTTTTATTTACAAGCTACGAAGGATTTTCATCAAACATCTGCTTTGTTTGTTGTCTACTCTGGACAGTGAAGAGTCCAAAAGGCTTCGGCAACTTCTCTTTCTTTTTGGCTAAGAAGTATAATACGCTTAGCTTATGAGACTGCTGGCCAGCAGCCTCCTGATAGAATTACAGCTCATTCTACTAGAGCAGTAGCTTCCACATGGGCTTTTAAACATGAGGCCTCTGTTGAACAGATTTGTAAGGCGGCGACTTGGTCTTCGCTTCATACCTTTTCTAAATTCTATAAATTTGATACTTTTGCTTCTTAGGAGGCTATTTTTGGGAGAAAGGTCTTACAGGCAGTGGTGCCTTCCGTTTAAGTTCCTGCCTTGTCCCTCCCTTCATCCGTGTCCTAAAGCTTTGGTATTGGTATCCCACAAGTAATGGATGAACCCGTGGACTGGATACACCTTTACAAGAGAAAACAAAATTTATGCTTACCTGATAAATTTATTTCTCTTGTGGTGTATCCAGTCCACGGCCCGCCCTGTCATTTTAAGGCAGGTGTTTTTTATTTTTAAACTACAGTCACCACTGCACCCTATAGTTTCTCCTTTTTTTTCTTGCTTGTCTTCGGTCGAATGACTGGGGGTGGCAGTTAGGGGAGGAGCTATATAGACAGCTCTGCTGTGGGTGTCCTCTTGCAGCTTCCTGTTGGGAAGGAGAATATCCCACAAGTAATGGATGAACCCGTGGACTGGATACACCACAAGAGAAATAAATTTATCAGGTAAGCATAAATTTTGTTTTTTGAGCAGACAGACGTTTCATCCGGGGAATGGGAACTTCATCCGGAAGTCTTTGCTACCCTGATTCTCAGGTGGGGCAGACCAGATTTGGATCTGATGGCATCTCGTCAGAATGCCAAGCTTCCAAGGTACAGATCCAGGTCCAGGGATCCTCAGGCCGAACTGATAGATGCCTTGGTCGTTCAACCTAGCTTATGTGTTCCCGCTGTTTGCTCTTCTTTCCCGGGTGATTGCTCGGATCAAACAGGAGAGGGCATCAGTGATTCTCATCGCTCCTGCGTGGCCTCGCAGGACTTGGTATGCCGATCTGGTGGACATGTCCTCTCTACCTCCGTGGAAGCTTCCATTGAGGCTGGACCTTCTCATTCAGGGACACTTCTATCATCCGAAACTAGTTTCTCTGCAACTGACTGCTTGGAGATTGAACGCTTTATTTTATCTAAGCGAGGGTTCTCTGATTCGGTCATTGATACCTTGATCCAGGCACGTAAGCCTGTTACTAGAAAGATTTACCATAAGATATGGCAAAAAATATCTCTATTGGTGTGAATCCAAGAGCTACTCATGAAGTAGTTAGGATTCCTAGAATTTTGTCTTTTGTCCAAGAAGGTTTGGAGAAAGGGTTGTTGGCAAGTTCATTAAAGGGACAGATTGTTGCTTTATCCATTTTGCTACACAAGCGTCTGGCAGATGTTCCAGATGTTTGGTCTTTTTGTCAGGCTCTGACTAGAATCAGGCCTGTGTTTAGACCAATTGCTCCTTCGTGGAGTTTGAATTTAGTTCTTAAAGTTCTTCAAGGGGTTCCATTTGAACCCATGCATTCCATAGATATTAAGTTATTATCTTGGAAAGTTTTTGGTTGCTATTTCTTCTGCTCGCAGAGTTTCTGAGCTTTCGGCTTTACAATGTGATCTGATTTTCCTTTTTTTTTTTTTTTTTTTTTTTTTTTTTTATAATAATTTTTTTATTGAAGGTTTTTCATCATGACAGCAAAAAAAAAAAACTGGCATATACATGTTTCAGAACATAGCAATAATTGTCGCAATAACTATATGACAGACAAAAAAATACAAAATAAAGAAATATATATAATGAATGCCAAAATACATCTGAAAAACCTAATTTTATGATTTTATATAATAATATTTGAGACCATTGAATAAATAAACCGGAACAGCTATGTAAGGTCTCTATACCTTGTCTCTATTTGATCTGATCTTTGTCTTAACTCCTGAGTTCCTCTAACTTGTCTAAATCTTGGATCTGGCGTGGCCTTTATTTGCATACTGTGCAGATCCTTCCCTGTCTACTCTACCCTGTACTCAGGATTTTCTTTCGTAAATTATAGAATAAAAATACTCTTACCACTCAGTGAAACAAAGGGGGGGGGGGGGGAGGGAGAGAAAGAAAGACTGAGAAAAGAAAAGGAAGAAGAGGAAAAAAAAAAAAAAAAAAAAAAAAACCTGCCGGTGAGTTCATGGTTGGTTTTACCAGTCTACTAACCCCACCTTAATGACGGTGTGCCCAGCTTGCCGGTAATGATCCGTCTAGGATTAACTCCAAGAAAGGTATAGTACCTTGAAAAGACGAGAGAATATACTGTTGGACTGTTACAGGTTCTCCCTGAATATACTTTTTCCATTTCTTAAAGAATAACTGAACCTGCTTAGCTGCTCCTTTGTCTAGTCCTATTATCTCTATCGAAATCTGACTTCTCATGGCGTTTATGAATTCAGTAATTGAGGGAGCATCTTTTTGCTTCCACCTTTTGCATAGCTGGTTCCTTACAATCAAAATTACTAAATTTATGAAAAGTCTATCTCCTATATTCTGTGATGGATACAGAAAGAATATATGTTGCGCCTCGAATTCTAACTTGACTCTAACTTTCCTGTTAATCCAAAATTGGATTCTATTCCAATATTGCAAAGTTTTTGGGCAAGACCAGAAATAATGCAACAAGTCCGCGTTTACTTTCTGGCATTTGGGGCACCGAACCTGTGATTGAGACCAATTAGCAATTCTGGCTGGGGTTAGGTAGAAATTGTTTATTACCTTGGCTTGTGATTCTCTTAGGTTAGTTCTGCTTGTAGCTTCTCTTGCTCTCTCGAGACTATCCATTTATATCCTCATCTTGAAGTTCGGGAAAGAAAGGTGCATATCTCTGTTTGCATTGATTGATATGCAGCTCTCCTTCTTTATTCATTATGTACTGGTACCAAATCGATAAGGCTCTGAAACCAGCTTTGTATAAGGATATCCCTGCTTCCATCTTTAGTTGTGCCCAGTGCATACTGAACCTGCTATCATAATCATTTATGAAGTGACGTACCTGAAGATATGCATAAAAATGTTGGGGTGGTAAACTGTGTATCTGCGCCAGATTCTCAAATGTTCTGATATGCCCAGTGAGAGGATCTTTGAGCTGGGATAGATATATCAGAGCTTTGGATTCCCAGATTTGAAATATACTGTTGCTATATCCTGGTGGGAAGACTGGGTTGCCAGTGATCGGTAAAAGTCTAGACGTCTGAAACTCTATCCCCAATGTTTTACAGTATTTCTGCCAAGCAATTACTACATTTGTAATTGTTACCAATCTAGTTATATTACTTGGGAGTTTTCTGTATGGGCAGTGAAGTATTGCCTGTAGGTTAAAGGGTTTGATTAATTCTGTTTCATAATCCGAATAAGTAACATGGTCTGATTTGCTGAGCCAGTCTACCCCAAATTTAGCCACAGAGACCATATTATAATATTTTATATTCGGGCATGAAAAACCTCCAAACCGAATTCCCTGAGACAATTTATTAAAGGCGATACGTGAGGTCTTTTTCCCCCAAATAAAGAAAGCACAAGCCTTATTATAATTGTCAATGTCTTTTTTGTATAATAAGAGGGGTAAATTTTGTAACAGGAATAGGAATTTGGGAAAGATGATAGTCTTAATGACATTAATACGAGCAGAAATAGATAGATAGTATAAGTTCCATTTTGCAAGATCACTTTGCAGATTCTGAAATGGTTCTTTGAAATTAAGCTGGTACCAGGATGCTGGGTTCTTGCTAATCTTAATACCAAGATAATTAATACTCTGAACTTCTCTAAAACTGTCAGAGTAACTATCTCTGTTTTTCCTGATCCAGAGGATTTCTGATTTATTAATGTTTATTTTATATCCCGAGAAGGAACTGAAGGAGTTTAATATCTGCAGAAAACAAGGTATGGATTGCTTTGTATGTTGTAAAAAAACCAAAAGATCATCTGCGTAGAGTGTCACCGACACTTTCTGATTGCCTACCAGTATTGGTGGAAGAGTCTTCCTAAGATATATGGCGAGAGGTTCTAATGCGATGTCAAATAATAATGGCGAGAGTGGGCATCCCTGACGTGTCCCCTTGCCTAGAGTGATGCTTTGTAGTAATTCACCGTTAATGAGGAGTTGAGACCTTGGTTTTTTGTATATTAACCCAATCAGGTCGACCAGGGCGCCGGAGAAACCGAACTTCTCCAGTGAATTTGTTAGATGGTCCCAGATGATCGAATCAAAGGCCTTCTCGGCGTCTACGGTGAGTAGAGCTACGTCTTCTCCCTGAGTTCTCTCTCCGGCGTCCTGGTCGGCACGATGGAGAAAGTCCACTGTAGTGAGAACTCTGCGCATGTTCCTAACTGCGTTTCTTCCTGCGATGAACCCTGCCTGGTCAGGATGGATAATTTCTGTAATAAATTTCTTTAACCTTTCTGCAATAAGAGACATTAGTATTTTGTAGTCCTGGTTAAGTAGCGAAATCGGGCGATATGACGCTACATTAGTTGGATCCTTCGCTTTCTTATGAATCAAGGTAACTACAGAGTCAGAAAAGTAGATTGATTTCATGTCCTTCTGCAAATAGTACTGATTGAACAATTTAGTAAGGGTACCTGCTATTTCAAGCGCCGTGATTTTGTAAAACTCTGCGGTAAGACCGTCCGGCCCTGCCGCTTTACCGAGTTTGGACTTCTTTATTACTTCTAATATTTCTGTTTCAGTTATAGGGGCATTAATTAACTGTAGGGCTTCTTGCGATATTTGAGGGACTTCTAACCCATGCCAGAATTGCTCTTTTTGCTTCTCATTCACTTCTACCCTTGCATAAAGATTACGGTAATACTCAAGAAAAATCTTGCTGATATCTTCTTTATTGCTATAGAGTTTCCCTTCAGACCTAATTGAGAATATCTGATTAGATTTTCTTCTAAATTTAACCAGCCTGGCCAGATGTTTAGCCGAAATTCCCTGACTACCCTGAAATGTCGCCCTGTTCCTCAGTTCTTGATGAGCCCCAATCTTTGTTAAGTAGTATTCTCTTTCAGTTCTTGCTGTTTTATATGAATCCCAATTCTCTTTATTGGGCGTTCTACGATACTTCGTGTATTTATTTTTAAGTTGGTTTGATAATTGTATCTCTCTAGCTTTATTTTCTTTATTTCTTTTAATCATGTAGGCTCTTACTTCCCCGCGCATGACCGCTTTCCCTGCTTCCCAGAACACCTCAACTTTATTTATGTAATCCCTGTTTTGTGTGGAGTATTCTCCCCATTTTTGCTGAAGCCAGTTTACAAACTTAACGTTACTATGCATATAATGAGGGAAACGAAAAGTGTTCGCAGTTTTTTTGGAGAGAGTACTCCACACAATTCTTAGGCCGATTATCGCATGATCTGACAAGATAATTTCTGAAATCTGCGACTCAATATTATTTCTCATAATATACTCATCTACCAGAAACATATCAATTCGGGAGAAATTTTTATGGGCTCCTGACTCACAGGTGAATTCCCGAGTGTCTGGATGTTGGATTCGCCAGGCATCGTGAAGTTTTAGGTTGCGTGCAAAACTCTGCAGATATTTAGCTTCCCTATAATTGGCCGCCCTGCTCTTAATTCTAAACCTATCTAGCTCGGGGCACATGGTGTTGTTAAAATCTCCTGCTACTATCAGATTCTGTCCAATATATGGAACTATAGCCTTTGTCAATTTCTCCCAGAACTGAAAGTCCCAGCTGTTCGGAGCATATATGTTACATAATGTCCAGATCCTATGGTCTATCTTCAGTTGTACTATTATATATCTCCCCCCTGGGTCTAAATCCTGCTTTAGTATCGTATATGCTAAGTCCCTGCCCAACATAATTGCTACGCCTCTTTTACGTTTTTCACATGGTGTAGCAATTATCTCAGCAATCCAGTTAGTTTTCAATTTTCCTATTTCTATTTTCTTAAGATGTAGCTCTTGGAGTAAAATAATATCTGGGTGTTGTTTCTTTACTAGCTTGAGAACATTCTTACGTTTACTTGGAGATGTTATTCCCCCTACATTCCAGGAGATTATGTTTAGTGAATTACTCATTTATTCTGAATAAAGAACCCTTAGTATGAATCAATTCAGAGAAAAAAAAAAAAAAAAAAAAAAAAAAAGGGAAAAGCCAAAAAGGACAGAGAACCCAGTCCCTCCCCCCCCTACCCTTAAGTCCTAATAAAGTCACCAATATGGTCTCTAGGGCCATTGATTGCCCTATTCTTTGAAAACTGCTTATACCTCTATGTTATTGTCCCTACAGAACTCCTTAGCCTCCTCAATTGTGTTTAGGGCAATGACACCATCCATGCCCAGTACCGTGATTTTTGCTGGGTACTTCATAGTTGCCTTCAACCCTGCCTTAATTAGGCCTGAGCAGAATGGTGCCATTGCGCGTCTTTTTGTCGAGGTTTCTATAGAGTAATCCTGGAATAACAAAATCTGTTTGTTGTCTATAGTGAGCGTCTGGATCTGTCTGTATTTCTGCATAATTCTAACTTTGTCTTGAAAATTTAAGTATTTTATCATGATCATTCTTGGTCGCATACTACCATCTTTAAACTGTCTTGGCGAACCCACCCTATGTGCTCTCTCTACCTGGAGTTCGCCTTCTGCGCCTTGTAAACCTAATAATTTAGGTAAAGTCTGGGAGCTGAACAATAGGAGGTCTTCAAATTCTCTGGACTCTGGTAATCCTATGACTCGCACATTACTCCTCCTGGACCTATCTTCTAGATCCTCAATCTTAGCCTTTAATGCGTTTATCTCATCTGAGTGTGTATCGATAGTAGATTCCTGCTTGAAATGTCTGTCCTCAATACTCGAAATTCGATTTTCTACTTCTACCAGTCTACTTGAAAATTGCTTAATTTCGCTCGAGATCTCTGCGATCTCGCCCTTGATTATCTCAAATTGAGGCAGTATTAAATCTGCCAACTGATTCGTAGTGAGTTGTTTTTCTATATTCAAGTCTGGGCTTCTAAAAGAAACTTCTTGTGAAGTCTCCTGAAGATTTTTTTGTTTTTTATCCCTCCTCGGAGGCATAGCTGGAGATTTGTTTTTGGGGTTTGTAATGTATTTCTCCATCTATACAAAAACAAGCTACCCTAATTAGCCCCTAGATGGATGTAAGGAGAGGTTTAACTGATTCAGTGGTCCCTAATCCAAGACAGAAAAAGGCCTTTACTATGGTGAACCCCTAGGCCCCTGTCAAAATATAGCAATGGACCCTCCCTAATCTGCGGCCTGCCCTTTATATACAACTTAATCCATACAGATTTTTTATATGTAGGGTTACACAATCGAAATTAGTTTTGTATGGGACAGAACCGGGGCCTAGATTAGCCTTTCAGTTTAGCCTATCAACTCTTCAGATATGATATGATCTTTAATTGTCCTAGATTGCAGATATCAAGACCTATATGCAACAACTAAAAATACAAAACAGTTCCTCACTTTCATACGTGGCACAATTTCATGATATCAAAGTGTCAACATTTGACCCTCTTAAGTCTCCCTTGACCACAGATTCATAGTAAACTTTTACACTGTATAGGTTAGCATTACTGGACTATACCAATATAATACATGGCCCGTATAGTTTACTTTGTACAGCCTGCTGTCTCTAGTATCCAGGTGTGTTTCTGTTTAGCAGCAAGTTCTATGAACTCATAAGGGCAAGAGCAAGAGCCCACAGCCTGGCCTTTATATACAACTTAATCCAAACGGATCTTTTACATGTAAGGTTACACCGTCAAAATTAGTTATGTAGAGGGCAAGACCAGGGCCTAAATTAGCCTTTCAGTTTAGCTAAACCACTATTCAGATACGATATGGCTCATAACTAACCTGGATAGCTTGTATCTGAATCTACATGCAACAAGTACAAATGCTAAATGGCTCTTCTCTTTCATACATGGCACAGTTTCACGATATCAACATATGTTCATTTGACTCTCTTAAATCTCCCTTAACCACATATTCATAGAGAGGTTTTACACTATGCTGATTTAAGTTGCTATACTATGCCAATATGATACAAGTCCCATATAGTTTGCAATATACAGCCTGCTGTCTCTAGTATCCAGGTACGTTTCTACATAGCAGCCAGTTCTATGGACTCATAAGGGCCAGAGCCCATACCATCAAATAAAACGTGATTCTCTGGCTGATAATAGCAAGCAAAGGGGGGCACCAAGGAGATTGGTAATGTTCTGTCCTCTCTTTTTTCAGGAATACAGATAAAAATGGGAGTCCTTTCCAGCCTCCAGTTATCTCCCTTAAGTTGTGTAGAGTTACTGATGACACAAACTGTATGGCTGAGTTTATATGTAGACCAACTCCTATCTCTCAGAAATAACACGATTACTTCAATGTCTGAGCCTTTAGCCTTCTCGTATCTCCTTTAACCAAATCTATAAAGAAAGATTTTACACTATGCAGACAGGCTTTACCAGACTGGCCCAGTATAATAATTGACCCACTTAGCTTTTTTGACCAGCCTGCTATGTCTGGACACCATGTGCACTACTCTTAAAGCATAACAAATAGCAGATTTTTCTGGTTGTTGCAAGCAAGCAAGGGATAACAGCCATAACCTCAGTAGTGTTCTGTCCTCTATGTTTCCACAGGCAGAGTTATAAGTGACTGCAATATCCAGAAATCACCCATGCGATATGCTTCAAACTGATACAACCACAAACAAGACCAAACTTCCTCCAGCCGCACAGATTAACTCTGTCTGGGGGCTGCAACGGCTTCCAAGCTCAGACCCACTGTGAAATGTCCCAGGGTAAATATTAACTTAGGCTTTAATATACTTACCCCCCCCTCAACTTCACGGCACGTCGTGTCCGGACCTTGGTGGCTAGGTTTCACAGGGAGCTCTCTCTCCTCGAGCTCCAGGCGTTTCTGGCAACCTTGCAGCACTAGCCGAACACACCTGCGACACCGGCTTCCAGCGTCGCGCTCTGACGTCAGAGCAACTCACCGACTTACTGGAGGGGGGGGGAGCGGCGTTCGAAAAGCTGATCCTCGGCGTCCGCCGGCCGCTTCCAGCCTGGAGTGAGATGAGTGGTAAGTATATGATTAACTTCACACCGACTCCTGCTCCCGGTCCTGCTTGTAGTGTCACAGTATTATATCACTCGCTTGAATGTCTCGCTGCCCCTGGCTGTCTTACGTCTCTCAGAGCAGGGCTGTGCGGTAGACCTCGCAGGGCTGTCCAATCTTTCCAGCCATGACACTTAGCTTGTTTATTTTTTTTTTCTTTTTTACAGACTTAACAGTCATAAGAGGTAGAGTGCAAATGGTGACTTGTAGCAGTGCAAATTGGCTGTTCCCAACCAGCCTTATGGGACTCAGAGAGTTTCCTGAAGCCCTGTTTATGCCTCCAGCGAGGATTGTTGGAAAGCACCCTCGCAATAAGGCTTACTGGCTTGGGAGAAAGAAAGCTGTTATTGCTCACACCGGTCCATACAGGTGAGCCTGAGCGTGCACCTCCACCTTCACGCTCCTCCCACAGGAAAGGCTCGTGATCTGATTTTCCATGCTGATAAGGTGGTGTTACGTACCAAATTAGGTTTTCTTCCTAAGGTAGTTTCTAACAAGAATATTAATCAGGAAATTGTGGTTCCTTAATTATGTCCTAAAACTTCTTCTAAGAAGTAGCGTCTGCTACATAACTTGGATGTAGTTCGTGCCTTAAAATTTTATTTGGAGGCAACTAAGGATTTTCGTCAAATATCTTCTTTGTTTGTGGTTTTTGCCTGGAAACGTAAGGGTCAGAAAGCTACGGCTGCCTCTCTTTCTTTTTGGCTGAAGGGTATCATCCGGTTGGCATATGAGACTGCTGGACAGCAACCTCCTGAACGAATTACGGCTCATTCTATTAGGGCTGTGGCTTCCTCATGGGCATTTAAAAATGATGCTTCTGTTGAACAGATTTGCTGCTACTTGATCGTCTCTTCATACTTTTTCCAAATTTTACAAATTTTATACATTTGCTTCTTCTGAGGCTGTTTTTGGGAGAAAGGTTCTTAAAGCAGTGGTGCCTTCAGTTTAGGTCCCTGTCTTGTCCCTCCCTTTCATCCGTGTCCTATAGCTTTGGTATTGTATCCCATAAGTAAGGATGAAATCCGTGGACTCGTCATATCTTGTAAAAGAAAAGAAAATTTATGCTTACCTGATAAATTTATTTCTTTTACGATATGATGAGTCCACGGCCCTCCCTGTCATTTCTAAGACAGGTATTTATTTTTGTTAAACTTCAGTCACTTCTGCTCCTTGGCTTTTCCTTTCTCTTCCTAACTTCGGTCGAATGACTGGAGGGGGAGGGAAGGGAGGGGCTATATATGCAGCTCTTCTGTGTAGCTCTTTGCCACTTCCTGCTGACCAGGAGGCGATATCCCATAAGTAAGGATGAAATCAGTGGACTCGTCATATCGTAAAAGAAATAAATTTATCAGGTTCAAATCCCAGGTGTAGACAATTGGGGAGCGGATTATTTCAACCGTCAGACTTTACATCCAGGGGAGTGGTCTCTCCTTCCAGATATATTTTTCTCAGATTGTTCAGATGTGGGGGTTTTCAGAAATAAATCTGATGGCTTCTCATCTAAACAAGAAAACTTCCCAGGTACCTGTCCAGGTCCAGGGATCTTCAGGCGGAAGCAGTGGATACTTTGACACTTTCTTGGTGCTACCAACCTGCTTATATTTCCCGCCTCTAGTTCTTCTTCCAAGAGTGATATCCATAATCATCATGGAACAGTCATTTGTTTTGCTGGTAGTTCCAGCATGGCCTTACAGGTTTTGATATGCGGATTTTGTTCGGACCTCTTCCATTGAGGTCGAATTTTCTGTTTCAAGGTTTGTTTTTCCATCAGGATTTCAAATCATTAAATTTGAAGGTATGGAAATTTAACGCCTCGTGCTTAGCAATAGAGGTTTCTCTGACTCAGTGATTAATACTATGTTACAGGCTCGTAAATCTATTTTTAGAACGATTTATTATCAAGTTTGAAAGACTTATTTGCATGGTGTTCTTCTCATAAGTTCACTTGGCATTCTTTCAGAATTCCTAGATTTTTACAGTTTCTTCAGGATGGTTTAAATAAGGTTTTGTCTGCAAGTTCCTTGAAGGGACAAATCTCTGTTCCTTCTGTCTCATTTCACAGAAAGATTGATAAGCTTCCTGATATTTGCATAAATAAAAAGAGAGAAGCGCTCAACCTGGGAACGAACAATAGCATAATAGCTTGTTCTATGGCAAGTTACCACCCTAGAAGCAGCCTTTTTTTGCTCAATATGTGCCTTTCACAGAGAAGAACTTTCCTGTAGCATATCAGTCTGATCCTGACTTCACAGTGCAGTCCAGCCCCGAAATACCAGGCAATCCCTCTCTGAACAAGAGAAACAGCAAAACCCCAGACGTACGTTTCGGCCTATTGTGGGCCTCGTCAGTGAGGTGCAGCCATATCCCTCTAGGCACACTGAGCAACAGGTCCACGTCTGGATTCCCGCATCACACTTAGGGAGACTTCCCCAAGTGTCATAATTTGCATAAATAAAAAGAGAGAAGCGCTCAACCTGGGAACGAACAATAGCATAATAGCTTGTTCTATGGCAAGTTACCACCCTAGAAGCAGCCTCTTTTTGCTCAATATGTGCCTTTCACAGAGAAGAACTTTCCTGTAGCATATCAGTCTGATCCTGACTTCACAGTGCAGTCCAGCCCCGAAATACCAGGCAATCCCTCTCTGAACAAGAGAAACAGCAAAACCCCAGACGTACGTTTCGGCCTATTGTGGGCCTCGTCAGTGAGGTGCAGCCATATCCCTCTAGGCACACTGAGCAACGGGTCCACGTCTGGATTCCCGCATCACACTTAGGGAGACTTCCCCAAGTGTCATAATTTGCATAAATAAAAAGAGAGAAGCGCTCAACCTGGGAACGAACAATAGCATAATAGCTTGTTCTATGGCAAGTTACCACCCTAGAAGCAGCCTCTTTTTGCTCAATATGTGCCTTTCACAGAGAAGAACTTTCCTGTAGCATATCAGTCTGATCCTGACTTCACAGTGCAGTCCAGCCCCGAAATACCAGGCAATCCCTCTCTGAACAAGAGAAACAGCAAAACCCCAGACGTACGTTTCGGCCTATTGTGGGCCTCGTCAGTGAGGTGCAGCCATATCCCTCTAGGCACTCTGAGCAACGGGTCCACGTCTGGATTCCCGCATCACACTTAGGGAGACTTCCCCAGTGCAGTCCAGCCCCGAAATACCAGGCAATCCCTCTCTGAACAAGAGAAGCTTCCTGATATTCACTGTTTTTGGACAGGCTTTGGTTTGTATCAAGCCTGTCATTAAATCAATCTCTCCTCCTTGGAGTCTTATTTTGGTTTTGAAGGCTTTACAGGCTCCTCCATTTGAACCTATGCTCTCTTTGGACATTAAAATACTTTCTTTGGAAGTGTTGTTCCTTTTGGCCATCTCTTCTGCTAGAAGAGTTTCTGAATTATCTGCTTTTTCTTCTGTATCTCCTTTTCTGATTTTTTTTCTCAGGATATGGCGGTTTTGCGGACTTCATTTAAATTCTTAAGTTGTGAATTCTAACAGCATTTATAGAGAAATTGTTGTCTTTTTCTTGTGTCCTAATCCTAAGAATTCTTTGGAGAAATCCTTACATTCTTTGGATGTGGTAAGAGCTTTGAAATATTATGTTGAAGCTACTAAAGATTTCAGGAAGACTTCTAGTCTATTTGTTATCTTTCCTGGTTCTAGGAAATGTCAGAAGGCTTCTGCCATTTCCTTGGCTTCGTGGTTAAAGCTTTTGATTCATTCAGCTTATTTGGGGTCAGGTCAAGCCCCGCCTCCGATAATTACAGCTCATTCTTCTTGATTAGTCTCCACTTTGTGGGCTTTTTAGAATGAAGCTTCAGTTGTTCAGATTTGCAAAGCAGTAACCTGTTCTTATTTGCATACATTTACTAGATTCTACCGTTTTGATGTATTCGCTTCTTCAGAAGCAGTTTTTTGGTAGAAAAGTTTTTCAGGCAGCTGATTCAGTTTGATTCTTCTGCTTATGTTTTAAGTTTTTTCTTTTCATTTAATGAGAATTAACTTAGAGTTTGGGTTGTGGATTATTTTTTTCAGCAGAAAATGGCTGTTTTTATTTTCATCCCTCCCTCTATAGTGACTCTTGCGTGGAGTTCCACATCTTGGGTATTGCTATCCCATACGTCACAGCTCATGGACTCTTGCCAATTACATGAAAGAAAACATAATTTATGTAAGAACTTACCTGATAAATTCATTTCTTTCATATTGGCAAGAGTGCATGAGACCCACCCTTTTTCTGGTGGTTATGATTTTTTGTATAAAAGCACAATTTTATTTCCAGTTCCTCTTTTTTGTATGCTTTTTTTACACCTTTTTCTATCACCCCACTATGGCACTTGGCTATTCGTTAAACTGAATTGTGGGTGTGGTGAGGGGTGTATTTATAGGCATTTTGAGGTTTTGGAAACTTTGCCCCTCCTGGTAGGATTGTATATCCCATACGTCACTAGCTCATGGACTCTTGCCAATATGAAAGAAATTAATTTATCAGGTAAGTTCTTACATAAATTATGTTATTTGGTTATATGAATTTGCTGTTTCTGATAATTGAACCCACAAGCCAATGAATGGGCTACGTTTGCAGGGAAAGTAGCCCTCGTTAGCTTATCTGACTATAGTTAAATAAACTATACACCGCACAATCAATGGAAAATGAACATGTTAGTACCTCTCTGTCCAACCCCCATGTAGGGGTGTAACCTTCTCATTCATAGTGATTTTTATAACAATTACTTTGCTCAGTAGGAGCTGGTGACACAAAGTGTAAATTTAAAAAGACTGAGCATATTTTGTTAATGGAAGTAAATTTGAAAGTTGTTAAAAATTGCTGCTCTATCTGATTCATGAAAGCTGTCACATGATACAGTTATATGCACACTGTCTGAGGCACCAGTTACTACTGAGTATGTGCAAGAGATCAGTGTATACGTATACGAGTCTGTGATTAGCGCATGGCTGTCACATGATACAGTTATATACACACTGTCTGATCTCTTGCACATGATCAATAGTAACTGGTGCATCAGTGTATACGTATATGAGTCTGTGATTAGCTGATGGCTGTCACATGATAGTTATATGCACACTGTCTGAGGCACCAGTTACTACTGAGTATGTGCAAGAGATCACAGTGTATACGTATATGAGTCTGTGATTAGCTCATGGCTGTCACATGATACAGTTATATACACACTGTCTGATGCACCAGTTACTACTGAGTATGTCCAAGATATCACAGTGTATACGTATATGAGTCTGTGATTAGCTGATGGCTGTCACATGATAGTTATATGCACACTTACTGAGGCACCAGTTACTACTGAGCATGTGCAAGAGATCACAGTGTATACGTATATCAGTCTGATTAGCCAATGGCTGTCACATGATACAGTTATATGCACACTTACTGAGGCACCAGTTACTACTGAGCATGTGCAAGAGATCAGTGTATACGTATATGAGTCTGTGATTAGCTGATGGCTGTCACATGATACAGTTATATACACACTGTCTGATGCACCAGTTACTACTGAGTATGTCCAAGATATCACAGTGTATACGTATATGAGTCTGTGATTAGCTGATGGCTGTCACATGATAGTTATATGCACACTTACTGAGGCACCAGTTACTACTGAGCATGTGCAAGAGATCACAGTGTATACGTATATTAGTCTGTGATTAGCTGATGGCTGTCACATGATACATTTATATAAACACTGTCTGAGGCACCAGTTACTACTGAGCATATGCAGGAGGTCACAGTGTATATGTATATGAGTCTGTGATTAGCTGATGGCTGTCAATTGATACAGTCTCCTACTGAGCATGTGCAAGATATAAGTGCATACGTATATGAGTCTGTGTTTGGCTGATGGCTGTCACATGATAGTTATATACACAATTTCTCCTACTGAGCATGTGCAAGATATCTGTGTATACGTATATGAGTGCAGTCCCCACCTCCTGTTTCCCATCCTCCTACCCATCTAGATTGTAAGTTCCCACGGGAATAGGGCCCTCAATCCCCCCTGTATTTGTCTTTTTTCATATTGTTTCTCCATTACCCATGGGCAGCGCTGCGGAATCTGTTGGTGCTTTATAAATAAGGTGTGTACAGGAGTGAGCATTATCTATAAGGCACACATGAACTAGCATTGACAGTAGTACGCGAGGGTGAGCACAATGTTATCTATATAGTACACATGAATTAGACAGGGAGATAAGAGGTGAACTGCAGAGTCTTAGAAATTAGCATATGAACCTTTCTTGGTTTAGCCTTTAACAAAAAGTACCAAGAGAAAAAAGCAAATTTGATGATAAAAGAAAATTGGAAAGTTGTTTAAAATGACGTCCTTTCTGAGTCATGAAAGTTTAATTTGGACTTTACTGTCCCTTTAAGGGGAGCGAAACCCCTTTGTAAACGTCATTCCCCTATGATTACTTGGGTTGGATGTTAGAGGATCTCGCAGAGCGCCCCATTAAGTGTGACAAACGGTACAGAGAAAGACTCAATCACCTTAAAGGGAAGATCTGCTTCTGGATGGTACTTTCTTTCATGTAATTGGCAAGAGTCCATGAGCTAGTGACGTATGAGATATACAATCCTACCAGGAGGGGCAAAGTTTCCCAAACCTCAAAATGCCTATAAATACAACCCTCACCACACCCACAATTCAGTTTTACAAACTTTGCCTCCTATGGAGGTGGTGAAGTAAGTTTGTGCTTGATTTCTATGATTTCTTCTGTGATAAGCGCTTCTAAGCATGCTGAAGCCCAATTCCTCTCAGAGTACAGTGTTTGTCAGAGGGATGTGAAGACGGTATCGCCTATTGATTTTATGGTTAACCGAATTAGTACTGGTTTGGCTATCTGCTATATGTGGATGGGTGTCTTTCAGTAAGTATGTTTTACTTATTTGAGACACTCTCTGCTATGGTTTGGCGCTTTATGTATTAATATAAAGTTTTAAATATATGTATTTTACTTATATTTGCCATGAGTCAGGTCTATGTATATTTCCTTTTGCAGACTGTCAGTTTCAGTGTGGAAAGCATGTTATTTGTCTTACCTGGGTCATAGTCCTTTTTTTCAAATTGACTGTTTTTTCTTTTAATTTTGCGGGCAAAATTAGGCTTGCAAGGGCGCAAAATGCTGTTTATTGCGTCATTCTTTTTTTTTTTTTTTTATTGATTTTCCAAAAAGATAATTCAGATCATACAGACAACCAAACAAAATCGACTGTTACAGGTTTTCCTTAAAAATTACCTTACAAAGTAAACAGATATCTGTACACCTAACATACCAGTCACTCATTAATATTTCACAATAATAACAAGTCAACTTAAACTTAAATATTACATTCTAGCATATATCATTAATGCTAATATATCTTATCTATCTTTAATGCCTGAACAAAAGACTGTGATTTCCTTTTAACAATTTCACATATGATAGTCCTTTCTGTGACCTTCAGAAGTTTCCCTTTCTTTCTTTTATTTCTCTTCTCATCTTTTAATAATTCCTAAAAACAATAACTCCTAAGCAAAGATTCATATAATATTTATAATACATAAATCGTTACAATTGTTCAAAACACAAAAACGGTAAATAACTAAAGGTAGATATCACAAAAGAGAAAATAAAAAAAAACAAACAAAAAAGACATTATCCCCCCTAACGAGAACCTTGGGGGCCCTCGCTGAGAACTGCGCATATCATCTGGATTTCCAAATTGGAATGCTTTCCTAAGATATAATACTCTAATAATAAACATATCATACATAAAACCAGACACTCAGAAAAGAACACACAAAACAGATAAAGAAGAAAAGAGAAAACAAAACAAAAAAACCCAGACCCTCACTTCTCTCCGACCCTCCCCCCCCCCTATCCAATAGTATCAACAGAATCATTTGTCCAACATCTAGGGAAGCGGCCTGTAAGAATATTTTGCAGAACAAAAGTAGAGGTACTAACTGGTTTGACCACTTGAATTTGAGTATTATTCGGAAGGGATTTAATAACTCCCTCCCATTTTAAGAAAAACATCTGTAACTGTTCCTCATTTAAATTCTGTATATTGTATTGTTCAATTGTGAGTTGCATAATAACTGCTTTCTAAAATTCTGAAAATTTTGGGGCATATGCCGCTTTCCACGTTTTGAATATAAGATTGCGAGCAAGTATTATTAAAGTATTAATATGTTTATATTCCTTGCCTCCTGCTGCATATCTTAGCAAGAACACAATATCTTGGGGTCCTATACTTATTCTTATATTAAGTATCCAATTAATCCAATAGATTATTTTACTCCAAAATTGGAGAATCTTAGGGCATAACCATATACAATGCAGTATATCTGCCTTCTCTTTATTACGTTGTGTACAAAAATAGGTATTCCCCGACCAAGTCGACCTTTTACTAGGAGTAATATAAACATTATATAATTTCTCTTGTAAGGTGTATCCAGTCCACGGATCATCCATTACTTGTGGGATATTCTCATTCCCAACAGAAAGTTGCAAGAGGACACCCACAGCAGAGCTGTTATATAGCTCCTCCCCTAACTGCCATATCCAGTCATTCTCTTGCAACTCTCAACAAGCATGGAGGTAGTAAGAGAGAGTGGTGAAATATAGTTAGTTTTTTTTTCTTCAATCAAAAGTTTGTTATTTTTAAATGGTACCAGAGTTGTACTATTTTATCCCAGGCAGTAAATAGAAGAAGAATCTGCCTGAGTTTTCTATGATCTTAGCAGGTTGTAACTAAGATCCATTGCTGTTCTCACATATGTCTAAGGAGAGAGGTAACTTCAGCGGAAGAATGGCGTGCAGGTTACTCTGCTATGAGGTATGTGCCGTTACAATTTTTTCTAGAAATGGAAATGCTAGAAAATACTGCTGATACCGGATTAATGTAAGTTAAGCCTGAATACAGTGATTTAATAGTGACTGGTATCATGCTTACTCTCAGGGGTAATACCCTTATAAAATTGCAATATAAAACGTTTGCTGGCATGTTTAATCGTTTTTATATATGCTTTGGTGATAAAACTTATTGGGGCCTAGTTTTTTCCACATGGCTGGCTTAAATTTTGCCTAGAAACAGTTTCCTGAGGCTTTCCACTGTTGTAGTATGAGTGGGAGGGGCCTATTTTAGCGCTTTTTTTGCGCAGTTAAAATTACAGACTGAGACATCCAGCTTCCCTCAGAAGTCCCCTGAATGCTATAGGACATCTCTAAAGGGCTCAAAGGCTTTCCAAAGTCGTTTATTGGGGAAGGTAGGGCCACAGCAGAGCTGTGGCAGTTTGTTGTGACTGTTAAAAAACGTCTATATCGTATTTTTGATCCGTTTTTTGAACTAAGGGGTTAATCATCCATTTGCAAGTGGGTGCAATGCTCTGTTAGCTTATTACATACACTGTAAAAATTTCATTTGATTTACTGCCTTTTTTCACTGTTTTTCAAATTTTGACAAAATTTGTTTCTCTTAAAGGCACAGTACCGTTTTTTATATTTGCTTGTTAACTTGATTTAAAGTGTTTTCCAAGCTTGCTAGTCTCATTGCTAGTCTTTACAAACATGTCTGACATAGAGGAAACTCCTTGTTCATTATTTTTAAAAGCCATGGTGGAACCCCCTCTTAGATTGTGTACCAAATGTACTGATTTCACTTTAAGCAATAAAGATCATATTCTGTCTTTAAAAATTTTTATCACCAGAGGAATCTGACGAGGGGGAAGTTATGCCGACTAACTCTCCCCACGTGTCAGATCCTTTGACTCACGCTCAAGGGACTCACGCTCAAATGGCGCCAAGTACATCTAGGGCGCCCATAGCGATTACTTTACAAGACATGGCGGCAGTCATGGATTATACACTGTCAGCGGTATTAGCCAGACTACCTGAATTTAGAGGTAAGCGAGATAGCTCTGGGGTTAGACGAAATGCAGAGCATACTGACGCTTTAAGAACCATGTCTGATACTGCCTCACAATATGCAGAAGCTGAGGAAGGAGAGCTTCAGTCTGTGGGTGATGTTTCTGACTCAGGAAAGATACCTGATTCTGATTTTTCTACATTTAAATTTAAGCTTGAACACCTCCGCGTGTTGCTCAGGGAGGTTTTAGCTGCTCTGAATGACTGTGATACAATTGCAGTGCCAGAGAAATTGTGTAGACTGGATAAATACTATGCAGTGCCGGTGTGTACTGATGTTTTTCCAATACCTAAAAGGTTTACAGAAATTATTAATAAGGAATGGGATAGACCAGGTGTGCCGTTCTCTCCCCCTCCTATTTTTAGAAAAATGTTTCCGATAGACGCCACCACACGGGACTTATGGCAGACAGTCCCTAAGGTGGAGGGAGCAGTTTCTACTCTAGCAAAGCGTACTACTATCCCTGTCGAGGACAGTTGTGCTTTTTTAGATCCAATGGATAAAAAATTAGAAGGTTACCTTAAGAAAATGTTTATTCAATAAGGTTTTGTCCTACAGCCCCTTGCATGCATTGCTCCTGTCACTGCTGCTGCGGCGTTCTGGTTTGAGTCTCTGGAAGAGGCTTTACAGGTAGCGACTCCATTGGATGACATACTTGGCAAACTTAGAGCACTTAAGCTAGCCAATTCTTTTGTTTCTGATGCCATTGTTCATTTGACTAAACTAACGGCTAAGAATTCTGGTTTTGCTATACAGGCGTGCAGGGCGCTATGGCTTAAATCATGGTCAGCTGATGTGACTTCAAAATCTAAGCTGCTTAACATTCCCTTCAAGGGGCAGACCCTATTCGGGCCTGGTTTGAAGGAGATTATTGCTGATATCACTGGAAGAAAAGGTCATGCCCTTCCTCAGGACAGGTCCAAATCAAGGGCCAAACAGTCTAATTTTCGTGCCTTTCGCAACTTCAAGGCAGGTGCAGCATCAACTTCCTCTAATGCAAAACAAGAGGGAACTTTTGCTCAGTCCAAGACGGTCTGGAGACCAAACCAGACCTGGAACAAAGGTAAGCAGGCAAAAAAGCCTGCTGCTGCCTCTAAGACAGCATGAAGGAACAGCCCCCTATCCGGTAACGGATCTAGTAGGGGGCAGACTTTCACTCTTTGCCCAGGCGTGGGCAAGAGATGTCCAGGATCCCTGGGCGTTGGAAATTATATCCCAGGGATATCTTCTGGACTTCAATGCTTCCCCCCCCAAAAGGGAGATTTCACCTTTCACACTTATCTGCAAACCAGATAAAGAGAGAGGCATTCTTACACTGTGTACGAGACCTCCTAGTTATGGGAGTGATCCATCCAGTTCCAAAGGAGGAACAGGGACAGGGTTTTTACTCAAATCTGTTTGTGGTTCCCAAAAAAAAGGGAACCTTCAGACCAATTTTGGATCTAAAGATCTTAAACAAATTCCTCAGAGTTCCATCATTCAAGATGGAAACTATTCGTACCATCCTACCTATGATCCAGGAGGGTCAATATATGACTACAGCGGATCTAAAGGATTCTTATCTTCACATTCCGATACACAAAGATCATCATCGGTTTCTCAGGTTTGCCTTTCTAGACAGGCATTACCAGTTTGTAGCTCTTCCCTTTGGATTAGCTACAGCCCCAAGAATCTTTACGAAGGTTCTAGGGTCGCTTCTGGCGGTCCTAAGACCGCGGGGCATAGCAGTGGCCCCTTATTTAGACGACATCCTGATACAGGCGTCAAACTTCCAAATTGCCAAGTCTCATACGGACGTAGTACTGGCATTTCTGAGGTCGCATGGGTGGAAAGTGAATTAGGAAAAGAGTTCTCTATCCCCACTCACAAGAGTTTCCTTCCTAGGGACTCTGATAGATTCTGTAGAAATGAAAATTTACCTGACGGAGTCCAGGTTATCAAAGCTTCTAAATTCCTGCTGTGTTCTTCATTCCATTCCGCGCCCTTCGGTGGCTCAGTGTATGGAAGTAATCGGCTTAATGGTAGCGGCAATGGACATAGTACCGTTTGCACGCTTACATCTCAGACCGCTGCAACTATGCATGCTCAGTCAGTGGAACGGGGATTACACAGATTTGTCCCCTCTACTAAATCTGGATCAAGAGACCAGGGATTCTCTTCTCTGGTGGCTATCTCGGGTCCATCTGTCCAAAGGTATGACCTTTCGCAGGCCAGATTGGACAATTGTAACAACAGATGCCAGCCTTCTAGGCTGGGGTGCAGTCTGGAACTCCCTGAAGGCTCAGGGATCGTGGACTCAGGAGGAGACACTCCTTCCAATAAATATTCTGGAACTGAGAGCGATATTCAATGCTCTTCAGGCTTGGCCTCAGCTAGCGACAATGAGGTTCATCAGATTTCAGTCGGACAACATCACGACTGTGGCTTACATCAACCATCAAGGGGGAACAAGGAGTTCCCTAGTGATGTTAGAATTCTCAAAGATAATTCGATGGGCAGAGATTCACTCATGCCACCTATCAGCTATCCATATCCCAGGTGTAGAGAACTGGGAGGCGGATTTTCTAAGTCGTCAGACTTTTCATCCGGGGGAGTGGGAACTCCATCCTGAGGTGTTTGCACAATTGATTCATCGTTGGGGCAAACCAGAACTGGATCTCATGGCGTCTCGCCAGAACGCCAAGCTTCCTTGTTACGGATCCAGGTCCAGGGATCCCAAGGCGACGCTGGTAGATGCTCTAGCAGCGCCCTGGTCTTTCAACCTGGCTTATGTGTTTCCACCGTTTCCTCTGCTCCCTCGACTGATTGCCAAGATCAAGCAGGAGAGAGCATCAGTGATTTTGATAGCGCCTGCGTGGCCACGCAGGACCTGGTATGCAGATCTAGTGGACATGTCATCCTTTACACCATGGACTCTACCTCTGAGACAGGACCTTCTACTTCAGGGTCCTTTCCACCATCCAAATCTAATTTCTCTGAGACTGACTGCCTGGAGATTGAACGCTTGATTTTATCAAAGCGTGGCTTCTCCGAGTCAGTCATTGATACCTTAATACAGGCACGAAAGCCTGTCACCAGGAAAATTTATCATAAGATATGGCGTAAATATCTTTATTGGTGTGAATCCAAGGGTTACTCATGGAGTAAGGTCAGGATTCCCAGGATATTATCCTTTCTCCAAGAAGGTTTGGAAAAAGGATTGTCAGCTAGTTCCTTAAAGGGACAGATTTCTGCTCTGTCTATTCTTTTGCACAAGCGTCTGGCAGATGTTCCAGACGTTCAGGCATTTTGTCAGGCTTTAGTTAGACTCAAGCCTGTGTTTAAACCTGTTGCTCCGCCATGGAGCTTAAATTTGGTTCTTAAGGTTCTTCAAGGAGTTCGGTTTGAACCTCTTAATTCCATAGATATGAAACTTTTATCTTGGAAAGTTCTTTTTTTGGTAGCTATTTCCTCGGTCCGTAGAGTCTCTGAGTTATCTGCCTTACAATGTGATTCTCCTTATCTGATTTTCCATTCGGATAAGGTAGTCCTGCGTACCAAACCTGGGTTTTTACCTAAGGTGGTATCTAACAAGAATATCAATCAAGAGATTGTTGTTCCATCCTTGTGTCCTAATCCTTCTTCAAAGAAGGAACGTCTATTACACAATCTGGACGTGGTTCGTGCTTTAAAGTTTTACTTACACGCTACTAAAGATTTTCGTCAAACATCTGCTTTGTTTGTGGTCTACTCTGGTCAGAGGAGAGGTCAAAAGGCTTCGGCAACCTCTCTTTCTTTTTGGCTAAGAAGCATAATCCGCTTAGCCTATGAGACTGCTAGACAGCAGCCTCCCGAAAGGATTACAGCTCATTTTACTAGAGCTGTGGCTTCCACTTGGGCCTTTAAAAATGAGGCTTCTGTTGAACAGATTTGCAAGGCGGCGACTTGGTCTTCGCTTCATACTTTTTCTAAATTCTACAAATTTGATACTTTTGCTTCTTCAGAGGCTATTTTTGGGACAAAGGTTTTACAGGCAGTGGTACCTTCCGTTTAAGTACCTGCCTTGTCCCTCCCTTCATCCGTGTACTTTAGCTTTGGTATTGGTATCCCACAAGTAATGGATGATCCGTGGACTGGATACACCTTACAAGAGAAAACATAATTTATGCTTACCTGATAAATTTATTTCTCTTGTGGTGTATCCAGTCCACGGCCCGCCCTGTCATTTTAAGGCAGGTAACTTTTAAATTTAAACTACAGTCACCACTGCACCCTATGGTTTCTCCTTTCTCGGCTTGTTTTCGGTCGAATGACTGGATATGGCAGTTAGGGGAGGAGCTATATAACAGCTCTGCTGTGGGTGTCCTCTTGCAACTTCCTGTTGGGAATGAGAATATCCCACAAGTAATGGATGATCCGTGGACTGGATACACCACAAGAGAAATAAATTTATCAGGTAAGCATAAATTATGTTTTTTAGGTGTGATTCACGCCATGCTGTGGGGATCCAGGATTCGTTAATTGCTCTAATACTTCCCTGTATATCTGATATGTCTATACTTGGAAAATATTTTGACCATGTCAACTGTATATATATATAATTTGTTTTAAATTACTATTAGTATTTAGAATATTGTAAAAAGTTGATATTGAGAATCTTCCTGCTTGATATATTTTTATTCCAGCCGTTAAGGGGCCCAAGGACCAATTTGATTTAAATTCTTTTTGGATATCTGATAAATAGTGTCGGATCTGCAAATATGCAAAGAAGTCTTTGCTGTGTATTCCATATTTGGAACAGATAGAATAAAATGCATCAATCACGCCATCTGGTAACAAGAGTTGCTTAACAAACTTTAAGCCCCTCTCCTTCCCAACCCTGAAAAACTCGAGAGTCATAGCCTGGTGGAAACCCTGGATTGTTAAGAATTCTGTTGCATGAGGATTGATCTGGATTTCAACACAAAATTTCTGCCATGCACGAATAATATTCTTGAATGTCATTAAATTATTGATTTTATGGTTTTCCTCGTGCAAAATCTTTTCAATGGTTCTCTGTTATCGGTCATAGGGATTCATCTCCTATTTCCCTTTTCAGATCAACGATATACTCTTATATACCATTACCTCTACTGATAACCGTTTCAGTACTGGTTTGGCTATCTGCTATATGTGGATGGGTGTCTTTCAGTAAGTATGTTTTTCTTATTTGAGACACTCTCTGCTATGGTTTGGCGCTTTATGTATTAATATAAAGTTTTAAATATATGTATTTTACTTATATTTGCCATGAGTCAGGTCTATGTATATTTCCTTTTGCAGACTGTCAGTTTCAGTGTGGAAAGCATGTTATTTGTCTTACCTGGGTATAGTCCTTTTTTTCAAATTGACTGTTTTTTCTTTTAATTTTGCGGGCAAAATTAGGCTCGCAAGGGCGCAAAATGCTGTTTATTGCGTCATTCTTGGCGCAATAATTTTTTTGGGCACTAAGGTACGTCTTTGATGATGCAAATTCGTCATTTCCGGCATCTTAGTTGATGGCAGGTTTCCTTGCACAAGGTTGCGTCTGTTATGACGCGAGTTGCGTCATTTCCGGATGTTGGCGCCAAAAAAAATTTCAACTTCCTTTTGCATTGTGCGTCATACTTGGCGCCAAAAAATTTAGTTTATTTTTCACCCCACTTCCTATATGCCTCTTGCCTTCTATATGCTCAGAGGGCTATGCTGTTTGCATTTTTTCCCATTCCTGAAACTGCCATATAAGGACATTGTAAATTTTGCTTTAATGTTGTTTTTTCTTTTACATTTTGCAAGATTTCTCAATCTGATCCTGTCTCAGAAGCAACTGTTGGAACCCTGCTGCCTTATCACAGTTCTACCAAAGCTAAGTGTATCTGTTGTAAGTTAGCTGAGATTATATCTTCAGCTGTAGTATGTAACATCTCTGTTGATATGAAAAAATTATATTGCTGATGCGATACAGAAGGCTTTGTCTGCTATTCCACCTTCTAAAAAACTTAAAAGGTCTTTTAAAACTTCTCATAAATTGATGAAAATTCTAATGACCGACAACATACTGAAATATCCTCCTCTGATGAGGATCTCTCTGACTCAGAGGATCCTACCTCAGACATTGACACTGACAAATTTACTTATCTTTTCAAGATTGAGTATATTCGTTCCTTGTTAAAAGAAGTGTTGGTTACTTTGGATATTGAGGAGTCTAGTCCTCTTGACTCAAAACTAGTAAACGTTTAAATTCTGTTTATAAACCTCCTGAGGTTTTTCCAGTTCCGGATGCTATTTCTGACGTGATTGCTAAGGAATGAATTAAGCCTGGTACTTCTTTCATTCCTTCTTCTAGGTTTAAAAGGTTTTACCCTTTGCCAACGGCTAGATTAGAGTTTTGGGAAAAAGTCCCCAAAGTTGATGGGGCTATTTCTACTCTTGCCAAATGTACTACTATTCCTTGGATAGCTTAGCGCAACAGGAAACAGATCCTGATTTGTCTAGCATTGTTCGTTTGCTTCAACATGGTAATCATTTTGTCTGTGATGCTATTTTTGATATCATTAAATTGATGTTAAATCTATGTCTTTAGCTATTTTAGCTAGAAGAGCTTTATGGCTCAAATCATGGAATGCTGACATGGTATCTAAGTCTAGATTACTGTCTTTCTTTCCAAGGTTACAATTTATTTGGTCCTCAGTTGGATTCAATTATTTCAACTATCATTGGGGGGAAAGGGAGTTTTTTTGCCTCAGGATAAAAGATCTAGGGGTAAATCTAAAGCTTCTAATCATTTTCATTCTTTTCGACAGAACAAGGAACAGAAAACCAATCCTTCCCCTAAATACTCTGGTTCCAATTGGAAACCTTCTTCAAGTTGAAATAATTCCAAGCCTTTTAAGAAACCAAAGCCAGCCCCCAAGTCTAAGTCTGCATGAAGGTGCGGCCCTCGATCCAGTTCAGCTGGTGGGGGGCAGATTTAAATTATTCCAAGATATTTGGGCAGATTCTGTTCAAAATCAGTGTATTCAGAGTATTGTCTCTCAAGGGTATCAAATAGGTTTCAGAGTAAGACCTCCTGTGAGAAGATTCTTTCTCTCTCACATTCCAGCAAATCCGGTGAAGGCGCAGGCTTTTCTGAAGTGTGTTTCAGATCTAGAGCTTTCAGGGGTAATAATACCAGTTCTGTTTCAGGAACAGGGTCTGGGGTTTTATTCAAATCTATTCATTGTCCCAAAGAAAGAAAATTCATTCAGGCTAGTTCTGGATCTGTTGTTTTTTAATTGTTTTGTAAGAGTCCCAACTTTCAAGATGGTGACTATGAGGACTATTTTGCCTTTTGTTCAGCAAGGTCATTATATGTCCACGATAGACTTACAAGATGCATAACTTTCCATTCCAATTTATCCAGACCACTATCGGCTTCATAGATTCTCTTTTCTAGACAAGCATTACCAATTTGTCGCTCTTCCATTTGGCCTAGCAACCGCTCCAATTATCTTTTTGAAGGTTCTCTGTGCCCTTCTATCTGTAATCAGAGAACAGGGTATTGCGGTGTTTCCTTATTTGGACGATATCTTGGTACTAGCTCAGTCTTTACATTTAGCCGAATCTCACACAAATCAACTAGTGTTGTTTCTTCAAAGACATGGTTGGAGGATCAATTTACCAAAAAGTTTCTTGATTCCTCAGACAAGAGTCACCTTTTTAGGTTTCCAGATAGATTCAGTGTCCATGACTCTGTCCTTAACAGACAAGAGACAAATGAAATTGGTTTCAGCTTGTCGAAAACCTTCAGTCTCAATCATTCCCTTCAGTGGCTATGTGCATGGAGGTTTTAGGTCTCATGACTGCAGCATTGGATGCAATCCCCTTTGCTCGTTTTCACATGAGACCTTTACAGCTTTGTATGCTGAATCAATGGTGGAGGGATTATACTCCGATATCACTATTGATATACTTAAATCCCAACATTCAACTCTCTCTGACTTGGTGGTTAGACCATCATCGTTTAATTCACAGGGCCTCTTTTGTTCTTCCTACCTGGACTGTGATCACAACAGATGCAAGTCTTTCAGGTTGGGGAGCTGTCTGGGGTTCTCTGACAGCACAAGGGGTTTAGAAACCTCAAGAGGCGAGGTTACCAATCAATTTTTTAGAACTCTGTGCTATTTTCAGGGCTCTTCAGGTTTGGCCTCTGTTAAAGAGAGAACCATTCATTTGTTTTCAGACGGACAATATCACAACTGCGGCATATGCCAATCATCAGGGTGGGACTCACTCCCCTAGCTATAAAAGAAGTATCTTGCATACTTAATTGGGCAGAATCCAGCACTTGTCTAATTTCTGCAGTGCATATCCCAGGTGTAGACAATTGGGAAGCGGATTATCTTAGCCGACAGACCTTACATCCGGGGGAGTGGTCTCTCAATCCAGATGTATTTTGTCAGATTGTACAGATGTGGGGTCTTGCAGAATTAGATCTGACTGCTTCTCATCTAAACAAGAAACTCCCCAGGTACATGTCCAGGTCTAGGGATCCTCAGGCGGAGATGGTGGATGCTTTAGCAGTTCCTTGGTTTTACCAACCAGCTTATATATTTCCGCCTCTAATTCTTCTTCCAAGAGTGATCTCCAAGATCATTATGGAACAATCATTTGTGTTTCTGATAGCACCAGTGTGTCCTCACAGGTTTTGGTAGGATCTTGTTCGGATGTCTTAGCTTTTAGCGCCCTCTCATTTACGGTTTTCGGATGTCCAGTTGCCAGCCTTGGCCACTTCCTCTATGATCAGACCTTCTATCTCAAGGGCCGTTTTTCCATCAGGATCTCAAATTGTTCAATTTGAAGGTATGGAAGTTGAACACTTAGTCATAGAGGTTTTTCTGACTCAGTGATTAATACTATGCTACAGGCTTGTAAGTCTGTTTCAAGAAAGATTTATTATCGAGTTTGGAAGACCTATATTTCATGGTGTTCTTCTCATAAATTCTCCTGGCATTCTTTTAGAATTCCTAGAATTTTACAGTTTCTTCAGCATGGTTTGTCTGCAAGTACTTTGAAGGGACAAATCTCTGCTCTTTCTGTTTTATTTCATAGAAAGATTGCTAAGCTTCCTGAGATTCACTGTTTTGTTCAGGCTTTGGTTTGTATCCAACCTGTTATTAAATCAATCTCTCCTCCTTGGAGTCTTAATTTGGTTTTGAAGACTTTGCAGGCTCCTCTTTTTGAGCCTATGCATTCTTTGGATATTTCTTTTGGCTATCTCTTCAGCTAGAAGAGTTTCCGAATTGTCTGCTCTCTCTCTTGTGAGTCTCCTTTTCTGATTTTCCATCAGGATAAGGCTGTTTTGCGGACTTTGTTTAAATTTCTTCCTAAGGTTTTGAATTCTAACAACATTAGTAGGGAAATTGTTGTTCCTTCCTTGTTTCCTACTCCCAAGAATGCTCTTGAAAGATCTTTACATTCTTTGGATATTGTAAGAGCTTTGAAATATTATGTTGAAGCTACTAAAGATTTCAGGAAGACTTCTAGTCTATTTGTTGTCTTATCTGGTTCTAGGAAAGGTCAGAAAGCTTCTGCCATTTCTTTGGCATCTTGGTTGAAGCTTTTGATTCATAAAGCTTATTTGGAGGCGGGACAGTCCCCACCTCAGAGGATTACAGCTCATTCTACTAGATTAGTTTCCACTTCTTGGGCTTTTAAGAATGAAGCTTTGGTTGATCAGATTTGCAAAGCAGCAACTTGGTCTTCTTTGCATACATTTACTAAATTTTACCATTTTGATGTATTTGCTTCTTCTAAAGCAGTCTTTGGTAGAAAAGTCCTTCAGGCAGCTGTTTCAGTTTGATTCTTCTGCTAATGTTTTAAGTTTTTTTTTCTTTCAATTTAGGAGAACTTATTTTTTGTGGATTTAATTTTTTCAGCGGAAAATGGCTATTTTTATTTTATCCCTCCCTTTCTAGTGACTCTTCTGTGGACTTCAACATCTTGGGTATTTCTATCCCATACATTACTAGCTCATGGACTCTTGCAAATTACATGAAAGAAAACATAATTTGTGTAAGAACTTACCTGATAAATTCATTTCTTTCATATTGGCAAGAGTCCAAGAGACCCACCCTTTTTCTGGTGGTTATGATTTTTTGTATAAAAGCACAATTTTATTTCCAGTTCCTCTTTTTTGTATGCTTTTTTACACCTTTTTCTCTCACCCCACTATGGCACTTGGCTATTTGTTAAACTGAATTGTGGGTGTGGTGAGGGGTGTATTTATAGGCATTTTGAGGTTTTGGAAACTTTGCCCCTCCTGGTAGGATTGTATATCCCATACGTCACTAGCTCATGGACTCTTGCCAATATGAAAGAAATGAATTTATCAAGTAAGTTCTTACATAAATTATGTTTTTCCATTAACGGACCAAAACTCTATTGCGCCATCTACTGGCATTCCATATTCACTAACAGAGTGGCCGCCTGTTAATTCCATTAATGGAAAAGTACTTTATTTATTTTTCTTGGTTTTACTCAACCCTAGTGAAAAAAGCCATTACTATTGTAGGCATGGGGCAACTATTAGTTTTTTTTCAGGCACAAGCATGTGCAGATTGTTGGCCTATGTTATCAATTGATTTGTAGTTGGTGAGCATTTATGAAATTGGCTTTGACTGCTGAATTTGATATGACCATTTTGTTACCTATATTTAGTTTTTAACCTGTGGTCGGCTGGTTCATATGAGTGATTTTGTGATATCCAGTCCAGTGTTTTTCCAATGAGTAAGTGGTGTTTTGGTTTGGATTGTGACCACTCTGAAGTTGAAACGTATCAGGAGCAGATTGACCCCAATATATGAGAAGGGTTTTCTGCTACTAGTGAGGTATTTTGTGGCAAGTTATCCTATTGTCACTATGCCACTACTAGCGACCCCAATATATGAGAAGGTTGTTCTGCTACTAGTGAAGTATTCAGTGGCAAGTTACCCTATTGTCATTGTGCCACTACTATAAACCTAATATTATACCGTGTAGTGAAAGTCCAGCACATATAAAAGTCCAATGCAAAAAAACAGTGTCTGTAGTGTCAATAAATCCTCAAAAGTGTGTAGTGTTCAAGTGATTTTCTAAATACAAATGGTGAAAAAATTATGATAAAATGATGAAAAAATAATGAAAAAAATAAATTAAAAATTAAAAAATGTTTTTGTTTGTGTTTATGTTTTAATCTTTGAATGCTAAGTTATGCTGTTACTTCAGTGTTCAATTGCTTCTGCATCTCTCAGTATGTAACACCACCATCAGTGATTGTGGGAAATGATCCACTTTATCCCTCTTCACAGTTGGACTTTTACTTCCTGAACAGATCCTGGCTACTGAGTGGTGGTTATTGGACACTTTTGCTATATATTATGTTTCTATATGTGAGATGCTACTATTGTGCGTGTTGTAACTTGCATTCCTGTTTTGTTTGACAAATCAATTTGAAATAAAGAGAAATAAATATATAAAAAAAAAATTAAAAAATGTAAAATTTTTTTTTAAATTTAGTGATTTGTGAAAAAACAAAAATTGTGTACACAAAAAAAATGTATATTTTGTAGAGTAAAACCAAAAAACCATGTGATGGTAATTTCTCCAATGGGGTCCTATGATACTCTGACTTCTTTATTGCAAAAGTTAAAATGTTTTAAAAAATCCTAGAGGAAACAAAACAGGACCCCATTTGAGAAAATACCATCACATGGTTTTTTTGTTTTACTCCACAAAATATACATTTTTTTTGTTTACACAATTTTTGTTTTTTTCACAAATCACTAAAAAAAATTTAAATTTTTTTTTTTTTTTTTTCATTATTTTTTCATCATTTTTTCACCATTTGTATTTGGAAAATCACTTGAACACCACACTTTTGAGGATTTATTGACACTACAGACACTGTCTTTTTGCATTGGACTTTTATATGTGCTGGACTTTCACTACACGGTATATGGGATAATATTCCCCAATTTGTATCCCTGTTTGGTCTCTACTACTGTTCTTCATTTACCATCATTTATTGTATTCAATATATATGATCAGACATCTTGATCAAGATATATTCATACTATCTCTATTTATGTTTTATCTACACAAGTGTTAATTTCATATTTTGTTATATTTGTATTTTTAACCTATTTTTTACATATTTAAACCTACTTGTATGTAATAAATTAGATCATTTATTATCATCTCATTTAAGAGTGTCCCACATCCTTAAGCCACACCATCAATACCTCTGCCTTTGGCGCTGTATACAATATACTATCTAACTGGTATATTGTGTCTGGTCACATAGAAACAAATGGGTATAAACAGAAACTGGTTTAGGCAAAAGAAATGCAATGGAGAATTATTATGGCGCTGACAATGTCTTTGTAGGGACTGGGTAGCTCTGATGATGCATTTGTAAATGGGGTACAGTATAGATGTAGGGTGTGGGAGCATTAATCACTGATGTTGAAGTGCTAAGTCAGCCTAAGTACCAATAAAATAGCTAAAAAATGGTGTATATTTTGTTAAAGCCGAATTGCCGGCGAAACATGTTAAGGGAAGTAAGAGTCCAATGAGGGCTCCATAGCATTTTTAACCCTTTAGTGACCAGACCATTTTTTTTAATTACCGTTAAGGACCAGGGCTGTTTTTACATTTCTGCAGTGTTTGTGTTTAGCTGTAATTTTCCTCTTACTCATTTACTGTACCCACACATATTATATTATATACCGTTTTTCTCACCATTAAATGGGATTTCTAAAGATAACATTTTCATCATATCATATAATTTAATATAAAACAAATTATAAAATCTGATTAATAAATTTAAAAAACACACTTTTTCTAACTTTAACCCCCAAAATCTCTTTCTTATCTACAGCCACCAAAAAACACCCATGCTAAATAATTTCTAAATTTTTTCCTGAGTTTAGAAATATCCTCAGGACATGTTTACATGTTCTTTGATTTTTTTGCAAGTTATAGGGCAATAATAGGATTCATTTTAGTGTAGTAGACAACCCAAAGTATTGATCTAGGCCCATTTTGGTAAATTTCATGCCACCATTTCACGGCCAAATGCGATTAAAAAAAAAAAAAAAAAAAGGTTAACTTTTTCACTAACTTTAGGTTTCTCACTGAAATTATTTACAAACAGCTTGTGCAATTATGGCACAAATGGTTGTAAGTGCTTCTCTGGGATCCCCTTGGTTTAGAAATAGCAGACATATATGGCTTTAGCGTTGCTTTTTGGTAATCAGAAGGCCGTTAAATGCCGCTGCGCACCACACTTGTATTTTGCCCAGCAGTGAAGGGGTTAATTAGGTAGCTTGTAGGGTTAATTTTAGCTTTAATGTAGAGATCAGCCTCCCACCTGACACATCCCACCCCCTGATCCCTCCCTGACCCCTCTCAAACAGCTCTTTTCTCTCCCCCACATAACAATTGTCTCCACCATCTTAAATGAAAGTAAAAGCCTTTTTTAAAAGAAAATATATTTACTGCAGTTTAGGTTCCCCCCTCACCCCCCCAACCTCCCTGATTCCCCCCCCCCATAAAAAGCTCTCTAAACCCCCCCCCCCCCTACCTATTTCCCGCCACCTTAGGTACTGACAGCTATGTGGCTCATTTAGAAAAAATGGGTCTTTTTTTTTTTTTTTTTTTTTAATAGTGTAGCTGCCCCCTCCCAGATTTCTTTACATAGGATCCCACTCATTGCACTTGCCCCCCCCCGTTCCCCCTCACTTGTGCTGCGGCTAAATATTATTATTTTTTTAGTTCCTGTAGAGTGGCGTAGCAATCCCACTTGCTCCCTCCCCCCTCCAGCGATGGGTCGCCCGCCTCTCTCTTAACCCTCCCACGCCACCAACAATCTGCACCATCGCTGGTCGATGTAGAGAGGGCCACAGAGTGTGTCTCTCTCTGCATCTGCAACTGACCAGAGGGTATTGCACGATGCCTCAATATCAAGGCATCGCTGCAATACCTTGAGAGCGGCTGGTGAATCTATACACACAAACAGGCACTGAAGCAGCAAAGCATCTGTGTATAGGCCTGTATATCAGGCACATTATCTCTACACAGAAACAGACACTGAAGCAACATAGCATCTGTGTATAGACCTGTATATCAGGCACATTATCTCTACACAGAAACAGACACTGAAGCAACATAGCATCTGTGTATAGACCTGTATATCAGGCACATTATCTCTACACAGAAACAGACACTGAAGCAACATAGCATATGTGTATAGACCTGTATATCAGGCACATTATCTATACACAGAAACAGGCACTGAAGCAACGTAGCATCTGTTTATAGCCCTGCATATCAGGCACATTATATTTTAAACAGAAACAGGCACTGAAGCAACATAGCATCTGTGTATAGACCTGTATATCAGGCACATTATCTTTTAAACAGAAACAGGCACTGAAGCAACATAGCGTCTGTATATAGACCTGTATATCAGGCACATTATCTATACACAGAAACAGGCACTGAAGCAACATAGCATCTGTGTATAGACCTGCATATTAGGCACATTATCTTTTACACAGAAACAGGCACTGAAGCAACATAGCATCTGTGTATAGACCTGTATATCAGGCACATTATCTATACACAGAAACAGACACTGAAGCAACATAGCATCTGTGTATAGACCTGTATATCAGGCACATTATCTATACACAGAAACAGGCACTGAAGCAGCATAGCATATGTGTATAGACCTGTATATCAGGCACATTATCTCTACACAGAAACAGACACTGAAGCAACATAGCATATGTGTATAGACCTGTATGTCAGGCACATTATCTCTACACAGAAACGGGCACTGAAGCAACATAGCATCTGTGTATAGACCTGTATATCAGGCACATTATCTTTTACACAGAAACAGATACTGAAGCAACATAGCATCTGTGTATAGACCTGTATATCAGGCACATTATCTCTACACAGAAACAGGCACTGAAGCAACATAGCATCTGTGTATAGATCTGTATATCAGGCACATTATCTTTTACACAGAAACAGATACTAAAGCAACATAGCATCTGTGTATAGATCTGTATATCAGGCACATTATCTTTTACACAGAAACAGACACTGAAGCAACATAGCATCTGTGTATAGATCTGTATATCAGGCACTAAAGCAACATAGAAATCTTAAGCAACTTTCTAATTTACTCCTATTATAAGTGTTTCTTCATTCTCTTGCTATCTTTATTTAAAAAACAGGAATGTAAAGCTTAGGAGCAAATATAGATTATTATGAGAAAGTAAAATTAGGACAAATAAAATAGGCCACACAAATTAGCCACAAAAAGGAATTTAATATAATAGCAAAGCCAAAATATGGAAATTTATGCTTACCTGATAAATTGATTTCTTCTACGATATGACGAGTCCACGGATTCATCCTTGTGGGATATTATCCTCCTGCTAAGAGGGAGTGGCAAAGAGCACCACAGCAGAGCTGTCTATATAGCTCCTCCCTTGACTCCACCCCCCAGTCATTCGAACGAAGGTATAGGAAGAAAAAGGAGAAACTAAAAAAGGTGCAGAGGTGACTGAAGTTTGAAAACAAAAATATAATCTGTCTAAAATGACAGGGAGGGCCGTGGACTCGTATCGTAATAGAAATCAATTTATCAGGTAAGCATAAATTTCCTTTTCTTCTATTAGATACGACGAGGTAACGGATTAATCCTTACTTGTGGGATACAATACCAAAGCAACAGGACACGGATGAACGGGAGGGACAAGACAGATGCCTAAACGGAAGGCACTACTGCTTGAAGAACTTTTCTCCCAAAAATAGCCTCAGAAGAAGCAAAAGTATCAAATTTGGAAACTGTATGAAGGGAGGACCAAGTCGCAGCCTTACAAATCTGTTCAACAAAAGCATAGTTTTTAAAAGCCCATGTGGAAGCCACCGCTCTAGTAGAATGAGCTGTAATTTTTTCAGGAGGCTGCTGTCCAGCAGTCTCGTATGCCAAACGGATGATGCTTTTCAGCCAAAAAGAAAAAGAGGTAGCCGTAGCTTTTTGACCCCTACGCTTTCCAGAATAAACAACAAATAGAGAAGATGTATGACGGAAATCCTTGGTCGCTTGTAAGTAAAACTTCAAGGCACGAACCACGTCCAAGTTATGTAACAGACGCTCCTTCTTAGAAGAAGGATTAGGACACAGAGAAGGAACAACAATTTCCTGATTAATATTCTTATTTGAAACAACCTTAGGAAGGAATCCGGGTTTAGTACGCAAAACCACCTTATCAGAATGGAATATAAGATAAGGCGAGTCACATTGTAACGCAGAAAGCTCAGAAACTCTTTGAGCAAAAGAGATAGCAACTAAAAACAAAACTTTCCAAGATAACAGCTTAATATCTATGGAATGCATGGGTTCAAACGGAACCCCTTGAAGCACATTTAGAACTAAATTCAAACTCCATGGCGGAGCAACAGGTTTAAACACAGGCTTGATTCTAACTAAAGCCTGACAAAAAGACAAAGTCTGGGACATCCGCCAGACGCTTGTGTAGTAAAATTGACTAAGCAGAAATTTGTCCCTTTAAGGAACTAGCCGATAATCCCTTCTCCAATCCTTCTTGGAGAAAGGACAAAATCCTAGGAATCCTAATCCTACTCCATGAGTAGCCCTTGGATTCGCACCAATAAAGCTATTTACGCCATATCTTATGGTAAATTTTCCTAGTGACAGGCTTTCGAGCCTGAATCAAGGTATCAATGACCGACTCAGAGAATCCCCGCTTAGATAAAATCAAGCATTCAATCTCCAGGCAGTCAGCTGCAGAGAAATTAGATTTGGATGTTGGAACGGACCTTGAATGAGAAGGTCCTGTCTCAGTGGCAGTTTCCACGGTGGCAGAGATTACATTTCCACCAGATCTGCATACCAAGTCCTGCATGGCCACGCAGGCTCTATCAAGATTACCGAAGCCCTCTCCTGTTTGATTCTGGCAATCAGACGAGGTAGGAGAGGAAAAGGAGGAAACACATAAGCCAGGTTGAACGACCAAGGTACTGCTAGAGCATCTATCAGTACTGCTTGGGGATCCCTTGATCTGGACCCGTAACAAGGAAGTTTGGCATTCTGACGAGATGCCATCAGATCCAATTCCGGTGTGCCCCATTGACGGATCAATGTCGCAAACACCTCCGGATGGAGCTCCCACTCCCCCGGATGAAAAGTCTGACGACTTAGGAACTCCGCTTCCCAGTTCTCTACTCCTGGGATATAGATTGCTGATAGATGGCAAGAATGAGTCTCTGCCCATTGAATTATTTTGGAAACCTCTGTCATCGCTAGAGAACTCTTTGTTCCCCCTTGATGATTGATATATGCTACAGTCGTGATATTGTCCGACTGGAATCTTATGAATTTGGCCAAAGTCAACTGATGCCACGCTTGGAGCGTGTTGAATATTGCTCTCAGTTCCAGAACATTTATTGGTAATAGGGACTCCTCCTGAGTCCAAACCCCCTGAGCCTTCAGGGAATTCCAGACTGCGCCCCAGCCCAAGAGGCTGGCGTCCGTCGTCACTATGACCCATACTGACCTGCGGAAGCACATTCCCTGGGACAGATGATCCTGTGACAACCACCAAAGGAGAGAGTCTCTGGTCTCTAGATCCAGATTTATCCGAGGAGATAAATCTGCATAATCCCCATTCCACTGTCTGAGCATGCACAGCTGCAGTGGTCTGAGATGTAAGCGAGCAAACGGAACGATGTCCATTTCCGCTACCATTAACCTAATGACCTCCATACACTGTGCCACTGATGGCTGAGGAATGGAATGAAGTGCTCGGCAAGAAGTTGGGATCTTTGACTTTCTGACCTCCGTCAGAAATATTTTCATGTCTACCGAGTCTATCAGAGTTCCTAGAAATGGAACTCTTTTGTATATTCACCTTCCACCCATGAGTCCTTAGAAAAGCCAACACTATGTCCGTAAGTTGACGCCTGAATCAAAATATCGTCCAGATAGGGCGCCACTGCTATGCCCCGCGGCCTTAGAACCGCCAGAAGGGACCCTAGCACTTTTGTGAAAATTCTGGGAGCTGTTGCCAACCCAAAAGGGAGGGCCACAAACTGGTAATGTCTGTCCAGGAAGGCGAACCTGAGAAACTGGTGATGATCTTTGTGGATAGGAATGTGAAATCTCCCTCTTGGGAGAAAATCCTTTAATTCTAGTCGATACCCCTGGGTCACGATTTCTAATGCCCAGGAATCCTGAACATCCCTTGCCTTAGCGAAGAGAGAAAGTCTGCCCCCTACTAGATCCGGTCCCGGATCGGGGCTGCCCCTTCATTCTGTCTGCAAAATTCCCCTCCTGCTTTGTGGCGGAGGAGGAAGGAGAGGGTCCGACTTTAAAGTTTCGGAAGGAACGAAAATTATTTTGTTTAACCCTCATTTTAACGGTCTTGTCCTGAGGAAGGTCATGACCTTTACCTCCAGTAATGTCGGAAATGATTTTCTTTAGTTCAGGCCCGAATAAGGTCTTACCTTTAAAAGGATTAGCTAAAAGTTTAGATTTTGATGGCACATCAGCAGACCAAGACTTAAGCTATAACGCTCTACGCGCTAGAATGGAAAAGCCTGCATTCTTTGCCGCTAATTTAGCCATTTGAAAAGCGGCATCAGTAATAAAAGAATTAGCTATCTTGAGAGCCTTAATTCTATCCAAAATATCATCTAATGGGGTCTCAACCTTAAGAGACTCCTCTAGAGCCTCAAACCAAAAAGCTGCTGCAGTAGTAACTGGAACAATGCACGCTATAGGTTGTAGAAGAAAACCCTGATGAATAAACAACTTCTTTAACAGACCCTCTAATTTTTTATCCTTAGGATCTTTGAAAGTACAACTGTCCTCAATAGGTATAGTTGTACACTTAGCCAGGGTAGAAACAGCACCCTCCACCTTAGGGACCGTCTGCCAGGAATCCCAAATGGTGTCAGATATGGGAAACATTTTCTTTAAAGTAGGAGGGGGAGAGAACGGAATGCCTGGTCTATCCCATTCCTTAGTAACAATGTCTGAAATAATTTTAGGTACTGGAAAAACATTGGTGTAAGTAGGGACCTCTAGATATTTATCCATCTTACACAACTTCTCTGGTGGAATTACAATAGGGTCACAATCATCCAGAGTCGCTAAAACCTCCCGGAGTAACAGGCGGAGGTGTTCCAGCTTAAATTTAAAGGCCCTCAGACAGCAATTCCCCTACCCCAATTCAGAACACTGTGAGGGTACATCGGAGATGGCCAATAAAGCGTCAGAGGGCTCAGCATTTACTCTAGTACCAGACCTGCGCTTACCCTGTAACCCTGGCAGTTTAAATAAGGGTAGTAATCTATAACAACAAACAAGACAGATGCGCCACATGGCCCAATATTGTTGGTTCCAAAGATATTTGAATATTGCTATATAGTTGCACCTCAATTGGTGCAAATGACACAGTCTGGGATCTATAACAGTCACCCAGCAGACCGACCTCCCGATTTGTAGCAGGGTCTGTGTGAGATAGAAAGTACAAAATAGCCTATATGGCCTAGTATTGTTTGACTAGAGTGGTGTCACAACAAATAGTTATATAAAAAATTAAACTCACATTTGGTGGAGCATCTCCAATGATGCTATATGGACAGGCTGGGATCAATTCAGTCACCCAACAGACTTAATACCATGGCATACAGCATTCAATAGTCCTCTTGATGGTCAAAGGTCAGTCATATCCTCAGATAATAACCAATTCAAAGGCAGCAAGTGTTTTTAGTATAAGTAAAATCACTTTAATAAAATATATAAAAGAAATGCGACGCGTTTCTCAGTCTCAGACTGTTTCCTCAGACATAACTGCATCCATAATAAACAAGTTCCAGTAATACCCCTTCTTTACATGTAGGATTACTGCTTACCCCTTCCCTTAAGGGAACTCTGTCAGACAGTTCTGAAATACCACAGTCTCTCCAGAAAAAAATGACTGAACATACCTCAATGCTTGTAGCATGAAAAACGTTCCCCACACTGAAGCTTCTCAAGTACTCCTCAGCTCTTCTGTGGGAACTTCTCTGGATCTTAGTGACAAATGCTAAGATCATCAGCCTCCAGGCAGAAATCTTCATCCATCTGCTGCCTGAGGATAAATAGCACTCACCGGTACCATTTAAAATAAAAAAAGTCTTGCTTGAAGAAAGTAAAAACTATCATTTCTCTTGTTAAGTGTAGTCAGTCCACGGGCCATCCATTACTTATGGGATTATATCTCTTCCCCAACAGGAAGTTGCAAGAGGATCACCCAAGCAGAGCTGCTATATAGCTCCTCCCCTCACATGTCATATCCAGTCATTCTCTTGCAACCTAACTAAAGATAGGTCGTTGTGAGAGGTCTGTGGTGTTTTTAATCTTAGTTTATTTCTTCAATCAAAAGTTTGTTATTTTAAATGGCACCGGAGTGTGCTGTTTGTCTCTCAGGCAGCATTAGAAGAAGAATCTGCCTGCGTTTTCTATGATCTTAGCAGACGTAACTAAGATTCAATGGCTGTTCTCACACATTCTGAGGAGTGAGGTAACTTCAGAAAAGGGGAATAGCATGCAGGCCCCCCCTGCAAACGAGGTATGTGCAGTAACTTATTTTTCTGAGGAATGGAATTGACTGAGAAAATACTGCTGATACCAATGTAATGTAAGTTCAGCCTTAAATGCAGTGATAGCGACTGGTATTAGGCTGATGAGTGTGTGTACACTGAATGTATTTTTCTAGGGAATGGAATTGACTCAGAAAATACTGTTAATACTGAAGTAATGTATGAGCCTTAACTGCAGTAAAAGCGACTGGTAGCAGGCTTATTAATAACACTTCATAACTTTTAAAAATGTATGTTTAAAACGTTTACTGGCATGTTAATCGTTTTTTGTGAGGTACTTGGTGATAAAACTTATTGGGGCATGATTTTTACCACATGGCTATCTTGTTTTCTGCATAGAAACAGTTAACTGAGCTTCCCCACTGTTGTAATATGAGTGGGAGGGGCCTATTTTAGCGCTTTTTTGCGCAGTAAAAATTCAGTCACAATCTTCCTACTTCATCCTCCATGATCCAGGACGTCTCTAGAGAGCTCAGGGGTCTTCAAAATTCATTTTGAGGGAGGTAATCAGTCACAGCAGACCTGTGACAGTGTGTTTTGACTGTGATAAAAACGTTAATTATTAAATTGTTATCCATTTTTGGGTATTAAGGGTTTAATCATCCATTTGCTGGTGGGTGCAATCCTTTGCTAACTTAATTCATTTACTGTGAAAATTTGGTTGCTATAACTAATTTGGTTCATTGTTATTTCAACTGTGACAGCTTTTTGTGCTTCTTAAAGGCACAGTAACGTTTGTTATATTGCTTGTAAATTTATTTGAAAAGTATTTTCCAAGCTTGCTAGTCTCATTGCTAGTCTGTTTAAACATGTCTGACACAGATGAGTCTGTTTGTTCACTGTGTATGAAGGCCAATGTGGAGCCCCATAGAAATTTGTGTACTAAATGCATTGATGTCACTTTAAATAAAAGTCAGGCTTTACATGCAAAGAAATTATCACCAGACAACGAGGGGGAAGTTATGCCGACTAACTCTCCTCACGTGTCAGTACCTTCGCCTCCCGCTCAGGAGGTGCGTGATTTTGTGGCGCCAAGTACATCAGGGAGGCCCTTACAAATCACTTTGCAAGACATGGCTACTGTTATGACAGAAGTATTATCTAAATTGCCAGAATTAAGAGGCAAGCGTGATAGCTCTGGGTTAAGGACAGAGCGCGCAGATGATGTGAGAGCCATGTCCGATACTGCGTCACAGTTTGCAGAACATGAAGACTGAGAGCTTCATTCTGCGGGTGACGGATCTGATCCAGGGAGACTGGATTCAGAGATTTCTAATTTTAAATTTAAGCTTGAGAACCTCCGCATATTGCTAGGGGAGGTATTAGCGGCTCTGAATGATTGCAACACGGTTGCAATTCCAGAAAAATTATGTAGGTTGGATAGATACTATGCGGTACCGGTGTGTACTGACGTGTTTCCTATACCTAAAAGGCTTACAGAGATTATTAGCAAGGAGTGGGATAGACCCGGTGTGCCTTTTTCCCCTCCTCCCATATTTAGGAAAATGTTTCCTATAGATGCCACCACACGAGACTTATGGCAGACGGTCCCTAAGGTGGAGGGAGCAGTTCCTACTTTAGCTAAGCGTACCACTATCCCGGTGGAGGATAGTTGTGCCTTTTCAGATCCAATGGATAAAAAATTAGAAGGTTACCTTAAGAAAATGTTTGTTCAACAAGGTTTTATCTTACAGCCCCTTGCATGCATTGCGCCTGTCACTGCTGCGGCGGCATTCTGGTTTGAGTCTCTGGAAGAGGCCATTCGCACAGCTCCATTGGATGAAATTATGAACAAGCTTAAAGCACTTAAGCTAGCTAACGCATTTGTTTCTGATGCCGTCGTACATTTAACCAAACTTACGGCTAAGAACTCCGGATTCGCCATCCAAGCGCGCAGAGCGCTATGGCTTAAATCCTGGTCAGCTGATGTGACTTCTAAATCTAAATTGCTTAATATTCCTTTCAAAGGGCAGACCTTATTCGGGCCCGGCTTGAAAGAAATTATCGCTGACATTACGGGAGGTAAGGGCCATGCTCTGCCTCAGGACAGGGCCAAATCAAAGGCCAAACAGTCTAATTTTCGTGCCTTTCGTAACTTCAAGGCAGGAGCAGCATCAACTTCCTCCGCTCCAAAACAGGAAGGAGCTGTTGCTCGTTACAGACAGGGCTGGAAAACTAACCAGTCCTGGAACAAGGGCAAGCAGGCCAAGAAACCTGCTGCTGCCCCTAAGACAGCATGAAGAGAGGGCCCCCTATCCGGAAACGGATCTAGTAGGGGGCAGACTTTCTCTCTTCGCCCAGGCTTGGGCAAGAGATGTCCAGGATCCCTGGGCGTTGGAGATCATATCTCAGGGATATCTTCTGGACTTCAAAGCTTCTCCTCCACAAGGGAGATTTCATCTTTCAAGGTTATCAGCAAACCAAATAAAGAAAGAGGCGTTTCTACGCTGTGTATAAGACCTCTTACTAATGGGGGTGATCCACCCAGTTCCGCGGACGGAACACGGGCAAGGATTCTATTCAAATCTATTTGTGGTTCCCAAGAAAGAGGGAACCTTCAGACCAATCTTGGACTTAAAAATCCTAAACAAATTCCTAAGAGTTCCATCATTCAAAATGGAAACTATTCGAACCATCCTACCCATGATCCACAGTGGACTTAAAGGATGCCTACCTTCACATACCGATTCGCAAGGATCATTATCGGTACCTAAGATTTGCCTTCCTAGACAGGCATTACCAGTTTGTAGCTCTTCCCTTCGGATTAGCTACGGCTCCAAGAATCTTTACAAAGGTTCTGGGCTCTCTTCTGACGGTACTAAGACCGCGAGGCATAGCGGTGGCTCCGTACCTAGACGACATTCTGATACAAGCGTCAAGTTTTCAAACTGCCAAGTCTCATACAGAGATAGTTCTGGCATTTCTGAGGTCGCATGGGTGGAAGGTGAACGTGGAAAAGAGTTCTCTATTACCACTTACAAGGGTTCCCTTCCTAGGGACTCTTATAGATTCTGTAGAGATGAAAATTTACCTGACGGAGGCCAGGTTATCAAAACTTCTAAATGCTTGCCGTGTCCTTCATTCCATTCCACACCCGTCAGTAGCTCAGTGCATGGAAGTAATCGGCTTAATTGTAGCGGCAATGGACATAGTACCATTTGCGCGCCTGCATCTCAGACCGCTGCAATTGTGCATGCTAAGTCAGTGGAATGGGGATTACTCAGATTTGTCCCCTCTGCTAAATCTGGATCAAGAGACCAGAGATTCTCTTCTATGGTGGCTTTCTCTGCCCCATCTGTCCAAGGGGATGACCTTTCGCAGACCAGATTGGACGATTGTAACAACAGACGCCAGCCTTCTAGGTTGGGGCGCAGTCTGGAATTCCCTGAAGGCTCAGGGATTATGGACTCAGGAGGAGAAACTCCTCCCAATAAATATTCTGGAGTTAAGAGCAATATTCAATGCTCTTCTAGCTTGGCCTCAGTTAGCAACTCTGAGGTTCATCAGATTTCAGTCGGACAACATCACGACTGTGGCTTACATCAACCATCAAGGGGGAACCAGAAGTTCCCTAGCGATGTTGGAAGTCTCAAAGATAATTTGCTGAGCAGAGTCTCACTCTTGCCACCTGTCAGCAATCTACATCTGAGAACTGGGAGGCGGATTTTCTAAGTCGCCAGACTTTTCATCCGGGGGAGTGGGAACTTCATCCGGAGGTCTTCGCTCAACTGATTCATCGTTGGGGCAAACCAGATTTGGATCTCATGGCGTCTCGCCAGAACGCCAAGCTTCCTTGTTACGGATCCAGGTCCAGGGACCCGGGAGCGGTGCTGATAGATGCTCTGACAGCCCCTTGGGTCTTCAACATGGCTTATGTGTTTCCACCATTTCCGATGCTTCCTCGACTGATTGCCAAGATCAAACAAGAGAGAGCATCAGTGATTCTGATAGTGCCTGCGTGGCCACGCAGGACCTGGTATGCAGACCTAGTGGACATGTCGTCCTGTCCACCGTGGTCTCTGCCTCTGAGGCAGGACCTTCTAATTCAGGGTCCTTTCAACCATCCAAATCTAATTTCTCTGAGGCTGACTGCATGGAGATTGAACGCTTGATTCTATCAAAGCGTGTTTTCTCGGAGTCGGTTATTGATACCTTAATACAGGCTAGGAAACCTGTTACCAGAAGAATTTACCATAAGATATGGCGTAAATATTTATATTGGTGCGAATCCAAGAGTTACTCATGGAGTAAGGTTAGGATTCCTAGGATATTGTCTTTTCTACAAGAGGGTTTAGAAAAGGGCTTATCTGCTAGTTCGTTAAAGGGACAGATTTCTGCTCTGTCTATTTTTCTACACAAACGTCTGGCAGAAGTTACAGACGTTCAGGATTTTTGTCAGGCTTTGGCTAGGATTAAGCCTGTGTTTAAGACTGTTGCTCCGCCGTGGAGCTTAAACTTAGTTCTTAACGTTCTTCAAGGCGTTCCATTTGAACCCCTTCATTCCATTGATATCAAGATGTTATCTTGGAAAGTTCTGTTTTTGATGGCTATTTCCTCGGCTCGAAGAGTCTCTGAGTTATCTGCCTTACATTGTGATCCTCCTTATCTGATTTTTCATTCAGACAAGGTAGTCCTGCGTACTAAACCTGGGTTCTTACCTAAGGTAGTTTCTAACAGGAATATCAATCAAGAGATTGTTGTTCCATCATTGTGTCCTAACCCTTCTTCTAAGAAGGAACGACTTTTGCATAATCTGGACGTAGTCCGTGCCCTGAAGTTCTATTTGCAGGCAACTAAAGATTTTCGTCAAACTTCTTCCCTGTTTGTCGTTTACTCTGGACAGAGGAGAGGTCAAAAGGCTTCGACTACCTCTCTCTCTTTTTGGCTTCGTAGCATAATACGTTTAGCCTATGAGACTGCTGGACAGCAGCCTCCTGAAAGAATTACAGCTCATTCTACTAGAGCTGTGGCTTCCACCTGGGCCTTTAAAAATGAGGCCTCTGTTGAACAGATTTGCAAGGCTGCAACTTGGTCTTCACTTCACACTTTTTCAAAATTTTACAAATTTGACACTTTTGCTTCTTCGGAGGCTATTTTTGGGAGAAAGGTGCTTCAGGCAGTGGTTCCTTCCGTTTAAAGTTCCTGCCTTGTCCCTCCCTTCATCCGTGTACTTTAGCTTTGGTATTGGTATCCCATAAGTAATGGATGACCCGTGGACTGACTACACTTAACAAGAGAAAACATAATTTATGCTTACCTGATAAATTTATTTCTCTTGTAGTGTAGTCAGTCCACGGCCCGCCCTGTCTTTTAAGGCAGATCTAAATTTTAATTAAACTCCAGTCACCACTGCACCCTATGGTTTCTCCTTTCTCGTCTGGTTTCGGTCGAATGACTGGATATGACATGTGAGGGGAGGAGCTATATAGCAGCTCTGCTTTGGTGATCCTCTTGCAACTTCCTGTTGGGGAAGAGATATAATCCCATAAGTAATGGATGACCCATGGACTGACTACACTACAAGAGAAATAAATGTATCAGGTAAGCATAAATTATGTTTTTATCACCTCTTTCACTTTACCTCTTCCTATTACTTAGTGTAGGCAAAGAGAATGACTGGGGGGTGGAGTCAAGGGAGGAGCTATACAGACAGCTCTGCTGTGGTGCTCTTTGCCACTTCCTGTTAGCAGGAGGATAATATCCCACAAGTAAGGATGAATCCGTGGACTCGTCGTATCTAGTAGAAGAAATATAGGATATTATACAAACCCCCACAAGGAACATACAACCATACTGTGATATTACAATAATATCTACCATCCACTGGAATAACCCATACAAGATGTTTTTAAAGTAACATACTCATCTTTTAATATTTAGTAATAAAAGTTGTTTTTATTTATACTTGGATGACACATCAGACGTGAATAAAAGTTATGTTTGAAGTATCTACAATGAACGAGTGTTAAATGTGTATTTTATTCAGCAATTTTGTGTGTGTTGATATGCATGTGTTGCATGTGTGTATATATGTATGTGTGTGTGTGTGTGTGTGTATATATATATATGTGTGTGTGTATACAGTGTGTGTGTGTGTGTGTATGTATATGTATATATATATATATATATATATATATATATATATATATATATATATATATATATATATATATATATATATATATATATATACAGGTGGCCCTCGGTTTCCAACGGTTCAATTTGCGCCTTTTAAAAATAACAACCTTTTTTTCCAGTCATGTGCATTGAGAAGTAGTGTATTGATTAAAATAGCCAGTAGGTGGAGCTGTTTGCTTGCGTTGCAGCAAAGATATGCAAGCCAAGAAAGCTGAAATTAATCAGTTTAACCAGACCTGAGCTTTCAAGCAGATTTCAAAGGAACAAGATCTTCCTGTCTATAAATCAGTCCAGATTGGAATGCATAGAAAGAACTGTTTGCAGAAAAATGCAAGTAAAGTCTGTGTTGTGTGATTATTTTATTAGGTTTATAATGCTGTTTAGCAAATGTTTTTGTTCATTTAACTTAGTTTAATTATATATTCTGTGTTGTGTGATTATTTTATTAGGTTTATAATGCTGTTTAGCATTTAAATTCCTCAATTCAAAGCTTTAAAAATAATGTATTTGGTGTTACTTATGACAATTTTGAGAGAGGCCTGGAACCTAACTCCCTCACTTCCCATTGACTTACATTATAAACTGGGTTTCAATTTACAACGGTTTTGATTTACAACCATTCCTTCTGGAACCTAACTCCGTCGTAAACTGAGGGCTACCTGTATGTGTATGTGTGTGTGTATATATATATATATATATATATATATATATATATATATATATATATATAAATATATATATATATATATATATATATATAAAGCAAGTAGAATGTAACAACTCAGGGAACCTGGGTAGAAACAAGCAATACTCAACAAGTTGTGCTAGTCAAATGGATGAAGGAAGTGTTAGGCAGCTATTATGGACACGCACTTAATAAGGCAAAGACCTTAGTACAGTGCGAGTAGGTATAGGACAAAAAGGTTTAACAGCGCCTACAGATCCTAGTACATAAGCTGTAGGATATGCAATAAACAAGTTTGTAAGTCTATAATACTAAAAAATGGAGGATCAATTCTTGCTCAGTATGTAGCAATGTGGTTCCTTGTGGTGTTGGATAGTAAAGAATACCCTTACCAGAAATTACCCCAATCTAATGAGGTAAGTATGCCGCACTGGGGGGTATGTAGGTGGTAGATCACTTCTGGAAACCGGTAGCTGCTCCCTTTGATTTTGTCTGCCTCTTGGAGTATGTGGGGATGCAGTTCTTGCAATGAAGATATCCCACAAACTTCTTATGCAGGTGTGCTTACTGCCTCTTGGAGTTTTCTTGATTTAGGTATGAACTTTCTCCTCCGTAGGAGGAGAAGAAGAAGGATATCTGAGAACCTTTGAAACGCGTCAGGATATTTATACACTTGTTTTTATATCATCTACGTTTTTATACCTGTGATTTAGTACCTTTTAAATTACGAAAGACTTTTACACTCGCTTGCCTGATGAGGCAATTTTACCGGACACTGCTCACTACACATTTCTGAACTGCATTTGGACATTCATCTGACACATCTACTAAGAGACCATCTATTGTCTTATATGCTGTTAACATACCTCATAGTGTTTGAGGTCAGAAAATGTGAGTTGAATGTGTGCTCTATTCTTTATTGTTCATATTAATAAAAACTGTATTACACTATCTATGCACTCTTGTCTTCTTGGGTACATCTACGGAGGAGAAAGTTCATACCTAAATCAAGAAAACTCCAAGAGGCAGTAAGCACACCTGCATAAGAAGTTTGTGGGATATCTTCATTGCAAGAACCGCATCCCCACATACTCCAAGAGGCAGACAAAATCAAAGGGAGCAGCTACCGGTTTCCAGAAGTGATCTACCACCTACATACCCCCCAGTGCGGCATACTTACCTCATTAGATTGGAGTAATTTCTGGTAAGGGTATTCTTTACTATCCAACACCACTAGGAACCACATTGCTACAAACTGAGCAAGAATTGATCCTCCATTTTTTAGTATTATAGACTTACAAACTTGTTTATTGCATATCCTACAGCTTATGTACTAGGATCTGTAGGCACTGTTAAACCTTTTTGTCCTATATATATATATATATATATATATATATATATATATATATACACATGTGTG